>NW_010271343.1:0-515 GCF_000690775.1 Eurypyga helias
GGTAACAGCGACTGCCGCCCTTGCTCCGCTGTGGGTCTGTTTATTTGTTTAGTTTACTTAAGTCTGGTTATTTTGAGGATTTGTGGAGTGCAGCACGTGTGAAACACAAGTGGTGGGAGTGCTTGCGGGGACTTTCACTCTGCTGATTTGGTAGGTTTCATCCAAGAGTGCTTAACAATGAGCAAAAGGCAATAAATACAGGAAATGGGGTCTCGGTGCTCCCAGCGATCGTTTTCTGATGTTTAGCTTGACTTACCTTGTCGTAACTATTTCAGGTAAACTGGTATGGACCGGATGTGACAGTGTCGTGCCCTGGCAACTCCGCTCTGGTTCTGTTACATGAGCGACGCTTGTCATTCTCAGCACTGAGATACTGTGTTGAGTTGACATGGCAAGGTTTTGGTAGTGTGGGAGCTACAGGGGTGGCTTCAGTGAGAAGATGTCAGAAGCTTCCCCCATGGCAGATAGAGACAGTGACAGCCACTCGAAGGACGATCTGCTGCTGGCGCAGGGCA
>NW_010271343.1:670-983 GCF_000690775.1 Eurypyga helias
CGCCGGCAGCCCATAGTGCAGACCATGGTGAGGCCGGCTGTGCCCTGCAGCCATGGAGGGTCACCAGGGAGCAGAGACCCACCTGCAGCATGGGGAGGGCCCCGTGCTGAAGCAGAGGGATGCTTGAAGGAGACTAGACTGTGGCGGGAAGTCTGTGCTGGAGAGGGTTTGCTCTCAGGACTTGACAGGAGCAGGCAGCTCCTGAAGGACTGGCGGGAAGTCTGTGCTGGAGAGGGTTTGCTCTCAGGACTTGACAGGAGCAGGCAGCTCCTGAAGGACTGCACCCCATGGAAAGGCCGGACGCTGGAGCAGT
>NW_010271343.1:1096-4793 GCF_000690775.1 Eurypyga helias
CTGTACTCTGCTCAGGTGGAAGAGGTAGAGATGTCAGAAGAGTGAAGTTGAGCCTAGGAGGGGTGGGGAGAAGGTGTTTTAAGATTTTTTTTCTTATTTGACATTACCCTACTCTGATTTGATTGATAGTAAGGTAAATTAATTTCTCTGAGTTGGATCTGTTTTGCCTGTGATGGTGATTGGTGTGCAGCAGCAGTGGGGTGGGCGGAGTGAGAGTATGTGAGAGCGTCCTACAGACTAAGGCTAGTGGCGAAGGACACTGTCCGTATATTTTTGTTATATTTTTTGCTTTTCCAGTTGAGGAGGAGGAGTGATGGAGTGTCTTGGTGGGCACATTTTGTCCCACCACAGATGCTTACTATTAACACTGATTATGTTGGGAAAACAAAAAGAAAGTTCCTTTACCTTGTTTTTTTTTTTCTCTTTATCATTCAAGCATGTGTGTATATGTTGGGGTTTTTTTTGGGGTAGGTGTTTTTTTATATGTGTGTTTGATGGTGTAGAGTCCCTCTTCAGCAATGAGAAGAGAAAAAGTCCAGCTTAGGACAAGCAACAAAAAAAATGTCTGGAGAAGTGAGATGTAATTGGTTATAGCTCAACAAGGTAGGCTACTGATGCACGTGGGACAAGTTTTGGGATGCTTAGCCAGTATATGCCTGCTGAGACCAGCTGTCTGGGCAGGGTCCTTTGCAGTATGTTAGGAAAAGACTGCTGTAAAAATCTGCAATTCCCTTTCACAGTGTTTCTGTATTATTTTTTTATTTCTGGAGGCAAGGAAATACGGAAGAACTGCCAGAGTGCAGCTAGTTTCGAGTATGGATGGATTTGTTTCTGGGTGATGTGGCTTCCTTTGCAAGGGTTGTGTTTTGTATAACGCTAATATCTCTGCCAGCTGCAATGTGGAAATAAATTACACAATACTCCCAGTTGTTAATGCTAAAGAAGATTCTGCAAAGTGGGTTTTTTTGTTTTTTTTTTTTTGAGACTGAATGCTGTCCCAAATGTTGTAAGCTGGGATAAGCTTGTCAGTAGTTTTTAAGGCTGTTGTTGATAGGTTGTAGAGACCCTCACTAGCTCTCATGACCCTGTTGGTCCTTGTTTTTGTGGTAAAAGTCAGTCAAAAAGCTGTTGCTTTTCCATTTCTTGGTATTATTGTATAGAAACTGCCATTCCTGGGAAGCAGAGAAAAGGGGTGCAAGAAATACTGATACCTATACCTATTTATAGAAGTGGCTTGGCATACTGACAAGAGTGAGCAGTAACCATAGTTCCTAAAGGTGACAAAGTTGTTAGTTGTTCAGATTTTTTAATTTAATAGAAAGTGGTCTGTAATGTCTAATGAAAGAGAACCGTTCTGGCTTAGTACTAAGCATGTAGCCAAATCCATGCCCATTCAGCAGATTACTGTAGTGTGGACAGAAGTGCTTTGTTGAATGATGATGTCATTGTGATGCTTGAAGTTCTTTTTGCAGTTGAGGGTGATGACATTGGATTTGTAGCTTGTCGGGTCTCCAATACTATGTGCTTGTAATGTACCCTTCAGAAAATGCCATTAGAGTTGGATGCAGTATTCCCGTGTTTTTCTCGTTTTGCCAATTGCATTGCCTTCTAAGCTTTGCAGGAATGTGCGGACTGGCATCCTCACTGTGAATTTACCAAAGGTAAATCAGGCCTAGCTGACCAACCTCATGGCTTTCTATACTGAGGTTACTTGTGCTGTGAACAGGAGGAGGGCAGTGGATGTTGTGTACTTCACCAAGACCTTTGATACAGTTTTCCATTGCCTCCCTATCACCAAATTGGTGAAATACGGTCTGGGTAAGTGGACAGTACAGTCAGTGGAAAGCTGGCTGGATGGTTGGGCTCAAAGGGTGGTGATCCGTGGTGTAAAGTCTAGCAGACTGGCAAGTAATGGTATTCCACAGGCATTGGTAGTGGGCCCAGCACTGCATAGTGCCCTCATTAATGACTGGGATGGTGAGGTGGAGTGCCCTCAGCAAATCTGTGGTCAGTGCCAAATTGCAGAGAGCATTTAAAGCACTGGTGCTTTTCAGATGGACTTGCACAGTCTGGATAAATGTACTTATGGGAACCTCTTGCAATTCAGCATGGAGCAGTGCAGGGTCTTGCATCTGGAATGAAATAATCTCACACACATCCATACAGGTAGGGGCTGACTGTGGAGGAAGCAGGTCTACAGAAAAGGCCTTGATGGAGGGGGTCCTAGTAGACACCAAGGTGAAGGTGAGTCAGCAGTGCAGTGTGGCAGCGAGGAAGGCTGGCTGCATCTTGGGCTGCAAGACTGTGACACCTGTGAGCATGATTGTTCCCCTCTGTGTGGCACTTGTGAGATAGCATCTGGAGTGCTACACCTAGAATTTGGGCTCACTAGTGTTAGAAGCTAACTTCTTGTGTTTCTGCAGGTGGGTCCTAGGCCTCAGTTTTATCATATGTTTGCATGAGCTGTTTTTCTTAACCATCCTAAGCAAGGGCTAATGGTCAAGGTCAAATAAAAAAATAATATCACCATCTCAGCAGAATGAAAACATTAAAAAATAACAGGTTGGGAACAAGATAAAGAATTGCAAAATAAGATAGAACAGAGACATACCAAAGTGTTAACGTATTTTCCTTAAAATTTAGAAATTGTACAAAAACATAGAAAAAGTTGTAAAAAAAACCAAAACCGCAAGTTGTACAAAAACATGTCTTCAAGGCCAGGCTGGATGAGGCTTTGAGCAACCTGGTCTAGTGGAAGGTGTCCCTGCAGAATGATTGGAACGAGATGATCTTTAAGGTCTTTTCGAACCCAAACCATTCTGTGATTCTATGAAACATGTGTCGGGTAGGCTGTAAACCTGGAGTACTGGTAACCTGGAGTACTTGGCCAATGAGGAAGCAGGGGAGGGGGCCAAATGCATTGGGAGCTAGGGTATTTAAGATGTATTCTGTTGCTATTAAGCGTATTTCTCTCTCTCTCTCTCTCTCTCTCTTATTGTGAATAAAATGCTACTTCACTGAGATCCTGCCTGAGCAATAGGATGAGAGGCAACAGCACAAGCTGTCTATATACAAATAAAGATTATATAAAAAACAACATTCATATTAAGTATTAGGGAAAAGATGGGGTTTTTTAACCATGAGGGTTGTTGAGTATTGGAACAACTTGCCCAGGGAGACTCCATACTTGGAGGTTTTCTGAACCTGCCTGGACTTGGCATAGAACAAGCTGATCTGATCAGACCAGCTCTGGCAAGGGGTTTGGACTAGATGGCCTCTGGAGGTCTTTGTTCCAACCTAAGCTCTGATTCAGTGATTGTTATTAGGAAGAGTAAACATGGGTATGGATTTACTAAGGAAAAAATACGCCTGACCCACCTGATTGCCTTTACTAAAGGATAAAATGACTGGATTTGTAGGCAAGGGAGAGCAGTAGATGTCATTTACCTCAAATGCAACAAAGCTTTTAACACTGTCTCGTGCAGTCTTCTTGTGTCGAAGGTAGGATATTTGCCCATTGGGCAGGCTGGAAGGAACAGGCTGGTGGTGAGCAGTTCCACAGAGACGGCCATGTGTGAGCGGGGCACAGCCTGGGCAGCCAGGTTGGAGTGGGATCTGTCCCCCTCTGCTCGGCGCTTAGACCTCTTATCAGCATGTCCAGTTTTGGATCCCCTAGTACAGGAGGGACACTGACCAG
>NW_010271343.1:4848-17526 GCF_000690775.1 Eurypyga helias
TTGGGCTGGAGCCCTTGCTGTGTGAGGAGGGGCTGTGGGACTGGAGCTGGCTCAGCTGGGAGGAGGGACAGCTTTGGGGTACCCAACAGCAGCATTGACACTGATGGGAGGGGGATGACGAATGCACAGCCAGGTTCTTCACAGCAGTCAGTGGTGAAAAATCTCAGGGTAGTGATGAAGTGAAAGTTTTTATCAATCGGGACAGCTGGAGCCCTTGCTGTGTGAGGAGGGGCTGTGGGACTGGAGCTGGCTCAGCTGGGAGGAGGGACAGCTTTGGGGTACCCAACAGCAGCATTGACACTGATGGGAGGGGGATGACGAATGCACAGCCAGGTTCTTCACAGCAGTCAGTGGTGAAAAATCTCAGGGTAGTGATGAAGTGAAAGTTTTTATCAATCGGGACAGCTCAGTATGGTGGTGTCTTCCCTGTTCTTGGGAGTCTTCAAGCCCTGAGGAATCCGGTCTGACACCATGGCTGGACTTCCTTTGAACAAGGGGTTGAACTAGAGGTGTCCTTAGGTTTCTACCAGACTTCATTATCTATTGATACTTTAAAATTTCCAGGTGTTCCATGTGTACTTGCAAGTGCCTTTGATGGTGGATGCTGAAGACTGAGTACCTAGTTAGATGGTATTGAAATACGTTAAATTGCATGGATATAGCTGTTAAATTGTAAATATCTTGTAGATGTTTAGTATAAATTGAATGAAATTGAGGAATTATTTCTGATGGAGAGAGGGAGAAAGGGGGTGTGGAGGGGGAGCGAAGCGAGGCAGCAATATGCTTCCAGTCTGCCTAAAATAACTGATTTGGGCTTCCACTGAAAGTGTGGACCGTGCTTCTAATGATCCTCTACTGTAGTTTCTTCTTTTAATACAAATAATAAAAATTACCTGGTGGCAGCATAGATTTCCAGTGTGTTTGTGTCAAAACTACCCAGGAAGAAACCTTCTGTCACTTTGCTCCTTGTTAGGTAGAACTGGAGGGGCTTGTTTTTTGACCTGGTATATACTAGCAGGTTGCATGCATCTAGATCCACTGGGGTTACTAGACATGCTCAGCAGATCTAGATGTGTATGGAATTGTTTGCTGTAGCAATTATACTTTTTTTTAATTTAAAGAAAAAAACCGGTATGTCTGCTCTAGTTTAATGTGTGTTCACTTATTGTATGGACACCTATTGTCTCAGTATGCAATTCAGTCTATTCTAAACCAATGCAAACTCATACTGGCATCATTCCGAGTGCAGTGCACAGGGTTTTTTTTTTCCTCCTAAGCTTTCAAAAATGTAATTCACAAGTATATGCAAATATTTTGCCTTTTAACTTCCAGGAATTCATATTCATTGAGGTAGCAACTATCTGTTTTGAGTTTTCCTGCCGTGAATGGTGCGTGTTTGGCACATGCTGCATTTGTACGTTTCCAGGGTTTATTTCTGTCTTTTTGAATGTAAGTGGCAGGATTCTGAATGCATCACATGGGTAGCAAGCCTCGAAGTTGGAGTACTGTGCGTGGATAGGTTTTCTGAGTGCTTATTGCAAAGAACTAGACAGGTTTTCAGCAAGTGCTTTGAAATTTTTTTTTTTTTTTGGTAAGGAAGACATCCCAAATGACTGGAGGTGTTTAAACAGAGACCTTTGAGTATTTGCTATTGACTATTGGTTTCATTGTTGTGCAGCCAGGTAAACTGAGTTCTGCTTTGTCTCCAGTGTAGGTTCCTGTGTGCTTGTGGGTGCCTGCATATTCCAGCTTCTAGAGGAGGGTTTTTTGTCTACTGTTATTCCAGCTCCTAACTACCATTGCCATTTACAGTCTCACAGGTGAGTCTTTTGTTTGTTTTACTTCTGATTTTGCATGAAATAATCAAAAAATTTGTGGAGAATTTTGCAGCTTGAATTGTGTTTTGGAAACTGTGAACACTCTTGAGCTGTCCCATTTTCAAGTCAATGAAATTTGCTTAAAATGGTGTCAAGGATAAGTGCTGTCAGAGTACACATGTGATGCCATATGGAACAGTGCATTTGCTCCAGCTTCAAAAAATGTCAGTCACCCATTCTTTATGCAAGACCAGTGAGTATGCAGCATTTCTTGGGTTTAAACCCATAAAGCAAGGTGATAAGGTAGACTTAGGAGGGGGGAAGAAAATGCTGTAATGCTTACATCTGCAGTTAAGTATAACATAACTCTTGTGTATTTTTTTTTTTCCTGGCAAATAGCTTTCTTTCCTAGTCCTAAGTATATGGTTTTAATCTCTCTTGCAGAGTGATAGTGTCATATGACAAAGCCAAAATGTTGGATGACATCAAGAAGCGGTTTGAATTTCCAAATGCAGTTGTTCAGTCAGAGGTAACTTTTTTAAAAGCATTAAACAAACTAAATTGCCCGTGGAAACCTTTGTTCCAAGGCCTGCTGCCTGACTATAAAAAGGTGATAAGGAAGATGATACAGGGGCGGTGTTTTTTGCTCCAAGGGCAGAAAACCATAGAAGTAGGGTATTATTAAGTTGCAAACAAATGCAGATTGGATATAATTACTTATCACTATGAAGTCTCTTCAGGACAGTCAGAAACTTTACAGGACTGGAAGGTTTAAGTGGGGCCAAATGGTTTTTAGTGACCCCGTGATCTTGAGAGAATCCAGGGGTTATTCGATGTCATGTGTGGGTCAGAATGCTTGACAGTATTTCATAGAACTGTCTTCAGGACTGATCTGTTTTCTTCCTGTGTGATAAGAGCTGATGAACTACTTCAGTCTTGACTGTCATCAAAGAATAGCTGTATACAACTCCACTGTGATCAGCAGACCGAACCCTTTTATTTTCAGATCCATGTATTGGCGTCTGATCTTGTTCACCTGAAAATTTCTCATGAGCATAAAGTGTTTATCATAGTATTTTTAATGGACATGGAAGAGGAAAGTAATAGACTGTTCAAAAAATACACCTTCCTAGCTTTGGCCATCTCTTACTTCTGTATTAAAAATGTATCCCTTCAGCTGTAACATCATTGCTAACTTGCCTGTTTACTTCCTCTTCCTGTTTTGAATTGAGGATTAAATATGTAGCCATTTGTTTGATGGAATAAGTTGATCTGAATGCAGTCTGTGCAACCTGGTATCTCTGCCTCTTCAGTTCAGCTCTGTCTGTGCTGGGTTACATTAATGGAGTTTGAGAGAGAGACACACAAGTCGCCTTGTGATCAACTTGGCATTTAGGAGAGGAAGTCCCTGATAGATAAGGTCTAACAAAGTGTGTTATACTGGAGATGAGTTTACATCATTACTAGCCTTGCTGAGTAGGACCTGCCACCTTGGAACTAGTTCATTTTTCTTCAGTGGGGGCAGAAGAATGCCCCCACTGTACAAGTATTGCTGAAACCTCTTGGCCTATCACTGCAGGTGCACATTAAGAGCTGCTGGTGTGCATTGGTTGATTTTTTCACTGTGCGTTGGTTATTTTGCTAGTTTCCACTTACGTTCTGTGACCCTTAAAAATCATGCCCTAATCTTCAAACTGTCATCAGGCCAGGATTCAACTTCGTGACAGATGTCTTCTCTTTCTGGGATCAACCAAGGTATCCGCTTTGCAGAGCGTGTAACCTGCACAGGCAAGGATCAGTGAACTGAGGAACTTGAGTGTAGTTTTGTAGGTCAAAAAGTTTTACTGGTGAATCAGGTTCTTGGAATAGGGCGGGCTAATCTACGTTTTGACTTTTCTATATAGCTGACTGCAAAACCCAGTCAAGCCCCTTCTATTGACAAGCCCCTTTGTCAGTGCAATGAAAGTGTTAAGGATGTGGGGGTGAATTAATTTCTGAAGTTCCTTTGTAAGCAGGAAAAAGAAAAGTTATTGGAAGATTCACGTGGTAAGTGCACAAAAAAAGATGTAGTGTGCCTGGGGAACATGTTGTTGATCTTGCAGTGGGACAGCTGCAGGGAGACAGGGGTAAACATCTGACTTTGTCCCATTTTCTCATTCTGTTTTCACAAGAGTAATATTCCCAAATAATAAACTGCATTTTTTAAGTCAATTGTGTTAAGGGTAGTAATACAAAACTTTGAATAGCTTAATCCTTGTAGTCTAGGAAGGTTTAAAGTGTCATTTTGCCTGGAAATATGAACTGTTACCTCAGAGTGCTACTGTTTGTCATCAGGCTATCAACTGCTCTCTGAATGAGTGTAACGAAATCCTGAAAAGAGAAGGAACCTGAAAACATCTTAAATAATCTGTTCCTGTCTTTTTATACACTGACAAACCAGAAATGTTACTATTATTTTTGTCTTGCTAGCTTCCTGTTTTAGTTTTTGCAAAAGAAAGGATCTGTCCTTATCAGAAAAGAGTAAATGCAGGTGCTGTTCTGGGTACATAGATAATCTGAGACATTTTTGTGCTCTTACTATGAAGAGATGTCTTTCTGTCTCTCAGAAAGTGAGTCTTCTCTGTGTAGCAATATCAATGTTTATGGAACAATAGAGAGTAAGGTGTTAGAGATAAGTCAGAAAACAAAAGCCTGAATTCAAACACCCTGAAACCTTTGAGGGTATTTCAGTCCACATTTAGATTTTTAAAGGCAGTTTGAGGGAAGCAGACATTTATAGAGTCATAGAATGGTTTACGTTTCAAGATCATCTAGTTCCAACCCCCCTGCCATGGGCAGGGACACCTTCCACTAGACCAGGTTGCTCCAAGCCTCATCCAAAAAAACCTTGATCTCTTCCAGGAATGGGACATCCTCAGCTTCTCTGGGCAACCTGTTCCAGTGCCTCACTACCTACGCAGGGAAGAATTTCTTCCTTATATCTAATCCAAATCTCCCCACTTCCAATTTAAACCCATTATCCCTTGTCCTGTCACTACAGACCATTGTGAAGAGTCCCTTCCCACCTTCCTTGTAGCTCCCTTCAGGTACTGGAAGGCTGCAGTAAGGTCTCCCTGGAGCCTTCTCTTCTCCAGGCTGAACAAGCCCAGTTTTGTCAGCCTGTCCTGACAGGAGAGGTGCTCCAGCTCTCTGGTCATCTTCATGGCCTCCTCTGGACTCGCTCCAACCGGTCCATGTCCTTCTGATGTTGGGGACACCAGAGCTAAACTCCAGGTGGGGTCTCTCAAGAGCAGAGTAGAGGGGGAGAATCCCCTCCCTCGACCTGCTGGCCACACTTCTCTGGATGCAGCCCAGGATACAGTTGGCTTTCTGGGCTGCCAGCACAAACTGCTGGTTTATGTCCAGCTTTTCTTCCACCAGTACCCCCAAGTCCTTCTCCTCAGGGCTGCTCTCAATCCATGCCTGTACTTGTGCTTGGGATTGCCCTGACCCATGTGCGGGACCTTGCACTTGGCCTTGTTGAACTCCATGAGGTTGGCAGTGGCCCACCTCTCCAGCCTGTCCAGGTCTCTCTGGATGGCATCCCTTCCCTCCAGTGTGTTGACAGCACTGCACAGCTGGGAGTTGTCAGCAAACTTGCTGAGGGTGCACTCGATCCCACCATCTGTGTTACAAAGATGTTAAACAATACCGATCACAACACCAAGCCTGATGAACGCCACTTGTCACTGGGCTCCACTCAGACATTGAGCCATTGACCACCACTCTCTGAGTGTGATCATCCAGCCAGTTCCTTATCCACTGAGTGGTCCATCTGTAAAATCTATGCCCGTCCAATTTAGAGACAAGAATGTTCTGCTGGATGGTGTCCAATACTTTGCACAAGTCCAGGTAGATGACATCAGTTGCCCATCCTTTTTCCACCAAGGTCATGACCCCGTTGTAGAAGGCCACCTTATTAGTCAGGCATGATCTGCTCTTGGTGAAGCCATGTTGGCTGTCACCAATCACCTCCTCGTTTCCATGTGCCTCAGCATGATTTCCAGGAGGATCTGCTCCATGATCTTGCCAGGCACAGAGGTGAGACTGACTGGCCTGTAGTTCCCTGGGTCCTCCTTTATTCCCTTTTTAAAGTTGGGGGTTATGTTTCCCCTTTTCTAGTCAGTGGGAACTTCACCAGATTGCCATGACTTCTCGAATATGATGGATGGAGGTTTCACAACCTAATCCACTAGTTCTTTCAGGACCCGCAGATGTATTTCACCAAGTCCCAAGGACTTGTGCAGCTTCAGGTTCCTCAGGTGCTCCCAGACCTGATCCTCTCTAACCATGAGTGGTTGTTCATTCTCCCAGTCCTTGCCCTTGTCTTTTGTGATTTGGGTGGTGTGGCTTGAACACTTGCTGGTGAAGACTGAGACAAAAAAGTTGTTGAAAACAAACTCAGCCTTCTTCACATTCTGGGTACCAGGTCTCCCTTTTCCTTCTGGAGAGGGTCTACATTTTCCCTAGTCTTTCTTTTGTTACCAGCATACCTATAGAAGCCCTTCTTGTTGGCCTTGATGTCCCTGGCCAGGTTCAATTCTGTCAGGGCTTTAGCTTTCCTAACTTGATCCCTGGCTTCTTGGACAATTTCTCTATAATCCTCCCAGGCTACCTATCCCTGCTTCCAGGCTCTGTAGTCTTAAACCTCAAATGGGCAAGCATATGCTGTTCTTTAGAACTGAAGCCCTCATTCTTTGTAGCTGAAGGGTTCTTTTGGAGGACCTTGAAAATTTGGATTTTGTTCACAATATCTACCGCAGAATAGCTTTATGAGGAATTCTGTTAACTTCAAATGCCTTGTTTAAAGTAAAAAACATTTCTGGCAGTAGGTATGCTAGCGTATATTTAAACTGTTTAAAGTATGTTAGTATGTTAGGAGTATTTAGCAAAACTTGTGATGCAAAAATTTAGGCAGGCTGCTTAGATGTGCTGTGTTCTGCTGCCCTATATGGTAAAGAGGTTATTAATTACCGGTGCTCAAAGTACCCTGAGATCTGTACAGAAGTGGAGCTGTAAATGTCTATTACAGTTAATGCATTGAAATATCCTCAGTTCCTGAGTGTGTACCTGATTCTGTACAAAGACACCCTTGGATCCATGTGGAGCCCTTTGGAACTCTTCTTTCTCTTCTGCCTCAGGCTAACAGTGAAATGTAGTATGCTAGCATTATGGAGATTTTTGGCCCTAAAGCATATTTTGGGTTCCATAACAGTCACTTTGGTATTTCATATTGCAATAAAATGACTGTATGCAACAGCAGTGTAAATTCTTCCTAATGGAGAATCTGCATGTGTTTTTTCCTTTTTCTCTTTTAGGCAGTGGGTCATTTAATTGCTGCAGTACTGAAAGAAAATGCTTCTTCGGGGAAGATCAGACAGGCATCTGACCAGGTCTGTGCCATTCTATCACTTCTGTCTCCTCTCCCATCCATATGTACTTAATGTTTTTCTGGAATTTCTCACACCCTATTGTGTAATTTCATTAAATCCTGAAAGTTAAGTAAGGTAGCTAGCAGTATGCGTCTGGGCATACAGGTAGAAACAGTAAATCTCTGGGGTCTGAAGAACCGTTTTACTTCCACCAGAAGTCTTAATGGCAGAAGTCTTAATTCCACAGGATACCAACATCTAGCTATGCCCAGATTAAGAGAATTTTGAATTTATTTACGTTACTGCAAGTAAAGTGCCATATGGTGAGACATTCCCACCTGAGGGGGCAAGTCTTTTACATCACTATAGAAAAATTCAGAAAGTGTGTCATTTCACATACCTGTATTGGTGTTATATTTCATATTAGCTAATTAGACCTCTTATTTCTTTGAGAGAGCATGGTGCAAAGGCATGCTGTGTCTTTTAGTTCAGTCAGACTCACTGAAGTGCAGGTCTGTTGTTAACTGAGAGGTATATGAAAGCCTGGCCTTTGCAAGCAGTGTCACAGCAGTGTAGCAGAGGTATTAGTTGAGGACTTGCTCCTCAGTTTTTCCTCCACAAAAGCTGGCTTTTACAGAAATGAGTGGAAAATTTTGCAGTTTTTCTTCCAGTCATAAGTCCTAAAAAATAACCAACCCCAAACCCCATGCCAAACTAGTAAATCCAGATATGAGAACTGCTGAGTTTTGATGTGAGGGAATATGGGAGATGTGTGGTTTCTCTAACAGAAATTCTTCTAATGATCCTGATCATAATTGAGTTCCCAAATGACACTGTTTTGAGCTGCAAGCTGACTCTTGCCACTTGCTGCCCTGTGAAAGTATTTAACTGAAATACAGCAACACCTAAAATGCTAAGAATGCAGAAGCTTGTGCTCCTTAGACTTTACAGACTCCCTTGCTGTTCAGGAGCATTTTACAGTGTTCAGTTGTTTAGAAACATTCCTTTTATCTCCACTTGGAAGCTGCATAGTCAGCAAACAAACCTGTCAGTGCAAATTTAGCATGAAAACATGCAGCAGTTTTGATGGATACTGCCAAATCTTTCTGCTTACTAGCAAATGGAGAGAACCTCATATGGTGAGTAAAGATGGCTTACCTCTGGACAGCCTTTTGTATGCCTGCCTCTAGCTGTCTGCACTACACCTTGCCCTAGGCCAAGCTTGACATAGCAGTTACTGAGTAGTCTCCCATCTTGATCTTTTTAAAGAAAGCAAAATTGATGATAGTCTGCCTTCCTAAGCACAGCTGAAAAAATTGTCTGCCTTACCCTTTTTCTGAGAGCCTGCTGTCCCTACTACGTGCCTAGGCAGTATGGGATAGGAAAGTGGGACCTGTCCTCGGAAAGGCCTTTCTTATGTGTAGAATCTGTCCCCAGCTTACTCTCTTGTGGTTTCTGAGATTTGAGAAGGAGCTGTTGAGCAGGTTCTTATTTAAAAGCATGTTTGAGATGAGTGAATAGATATCATTGTCAGCCTTCTCACTGTTGTGTCTCACGCTTTTGACTTCAGACTCCCGCTCTGAACTTGCTTTGGGAGAAGTGCTGCAGCGAGAATGTTGCCTTGCGAACAGCCTGCTCTGAGGGGTTGGTGGCACTTGTGGCAGAGAAACATGCTGAGCTGGATTATGTTCTTCATGGAGCGCTCAACCTAATTCCCTCAGCAAGGTAGTGTTTGGTTGCCTCATTTTGTCTTTTACCGGGTGGTTATCAGCCATTGCTTTTCCACTGTAAATACAGGGAAGAGGAGAGGTTCTGTAAATGACAGGATCTTCAAATAATCTGTGGCAGTAACAACTGTCACTGCCCTGCCACTCGAAGGCTGTTGCTTTCATCCTGGCAGTGGGACAGTGTGGGTCAGACTTAACTTAGAGTATCCTGTGCATGTAAACTGAAATGGTTAGCAGTTCAGAATAATGCTCTGAACTTTGAACTCTGGAACCTCAGAAATCAGTGCACTGTTTGGTTGCCTCTGTTGCGGGGTAAGGCGAAGAAAATGGCAGCAAATTCCATTAAGGGGGACGGGAATAACTTTCTAATCAGTCTCTCCAGAAAATTAGTTGCTCGAATAGTCACCAAAAGAATGGGGGTGAGGATTAGGAATGCTGGGGTTTATTTACATGTCTGCTGAGGAATAAATCACCAAACTCTGCAGCCACTTCCTCTTAAAAAATCCTGCGAGTGTAATGCCTGCATGTCACAGTGGTGTTTTGAGCTCACCTGCCTGTGCAGCATACTGAGAGAATGCAGTTGTGGGGGAACAAGACACTGCATCAAACGTAGGAATGGGAAGTCAAATACTGATTGGGAAGATGTTTCCATTCAAATCTACCCATCTTACGAAGTTCCTTGGGTTATCTTTCTCTCCTGGTTTTCTTGACAGCTAACTGTATTTCTGCTCTAAGCTACTTATTCTCTTCCTAGAGAATGCTAGGGTTGTTTTTAGGCAAGCCAGCTAATTGGTGATGGATTATGCTGGTGAGCTCAGCATAAAGGTGGCAAGAATCATGCTGTTACAGATGTGTTTTTCACCCCTTCACATAATCAGTTTTAGGCTGAGGTTTCTTAATGGTCAGTCTGAGCCAAAGGCAAATTTAGGTTTAAGTAAGAGAGTGAAATGCTTAAGGAATCAGATATTTTTATAAAGACTGTTTCTCTCCTTGTGACTTGCTTGTTTACAGCTAGGATTTTGCTGTGATGATGCTGATTCTATGCTGTGTTTACAATAGGTGGTTATGGATCCCTAGGAAAGGTTTTGTAAATATATTTTTATAATGTGAGTTATTTTTGCAAACCATTGTCTTACCCATAACAAAGTTTTACTGGTTCAGTTTGGGGTTAAGGGAAGAATCTGCATTGTTAACAAAGAAATAAAAGCACCTGTGCTTATCCTAGGAGAACCTGAGTCCTGTGGGGTAAGGTGGAGGGTAAGTTTTGTTAGCTGTGGCTTGCAGACTAAGAAATGTGAGATTCCTGTTCAGCTAAGGGTTTGTTACAGTATCAGCAGTTTATAAGGAAATGAAATGTTAATGAAGTTCTGTACTTCAGAAAATAGAAGTATAAAATGGGATATTTAGGATTGAGTTAACCTTAAAAACAAAGTCAGAGTTAAGATCTGCCCCATTTCTACACTAGTCTGAGATTTTTATGTGTGTCAAACCAACACACTGACTGATATAGTAAGTACTGGAAAATTAACCAGGAACCTTTTCTGTGTTTTTGGCTTCTTCACACCCCCTCTAAGCTGCCACAATTCAAACCACATCCACTATGAATTGCAAAGCAGGGTTTATGTAGCCTGACCACAGAAATCTGTGGGTTTACAATGTCTGTAGCCTCAGGAGCTGATGAAACTGACAGTTTTGGATTGGTTCATTTCAATGCTGACACTTTTTTTTTTTTTGTTCTTGATTCTTTTGGAATTGTAGCCTTGTCTGCTGTTTGTCATCTTGTTACCTGCCAAATTTTCATCTAGGTTTGTTCTGAGGCTTTTCACTGCTGTGTGCACAATGTCTCTGAAATAAGGTAAATATGAAATGAGTAGCCAGTGGCAGCCAACAGAAAGGCACTTGCAACTGCTGAGCACCTTTCAGTGCTGAATGGAGTTAGCTGAATGTTTTATTGGCAAAGACTACTCATGTTGTGTTCTTGCTTATCTTTCTTCTGTTATGATAAATTTAGCAAGGTCTTAGTGCACCTGGTGGGCTTCATTTTGTCAGGTGTATCGGATCCTGCATGCTTTTAAAGACCTTTTGCTTTGTCAGAGGTGAACATCCAGTGCTTATCTGAGCTGACTCGTGTGGTTCATTATACAAATGGGAATCTGTTCTTACCTCTCGGGTGCATCATTGTACCACAGCTATCTCTTAGTTAGACCCTGTGTTCAGTTTCCTCTGATACTTCTGATACCCAAGAACTTAAGCTTCATGGAACATCATATTTATGTGTATATGTATGTACAAGGTATGTATACATGTATAAATATATGCATGCACATTTTTAACATTAATCCCCAGCTTTCTGTGTAGAAAATGACAGGAAAACTGTGGCCTGTATGCAGTCATTAATGAGCATAAATAATCAAATCAGTCTATTAAAAACCTGTGAAGCAATGAGCTATTACCTTTAAGAAACTGTCAGAGGGATTTCTGTGTGTATGTATGTTTTCAGGATGTTTAGGAGGTGCGGAAATCCTTGCAATATGTCATGTCATGGCATTGTGCTGCTTGTGTTCAGGAGCTGGGTGAAAAGCCTAAAGCAGCTGTTGTCACCCCACCTCCTGCTTGGGAATTAGGATCAGCAAGATGGAAGTTTTGGAACAGAGAAGCCTGTTTCCTTATTGAATGTTTTATGTTTTGTTTTTTCCCTCATTGGATAGTTGCCCAATTGAACATGGGGAGTATGTTAGAAAATTCCTAATTAACTGACTGTTTCTAATGTGCTAGTTGGCACAGAGTTAACGAGCAGTACTTTCCTGCTGTCTGGGATTAAACCACAACATCTAGCCAAGAAAGTACCTAAGCTGCTGTTGTTCTCTCTCTCTGATAGCTCCCCCATAGCTATCCAAAAGGTTATCTTTCCTCCTCGGTGTGTTACATTGCTGTGCAGCAGAGCTCTGTCAAGCCTCACGTTTTCTTTTATAGTCAGATTTCAGTGTTTCAAGAGCCAGGTGTCATGGCAGCCAGTCATTTCACAGATTTCAGGCACATCTTACGACCGGTCCATTTGTGGAAGAAAGAAAACATAAGCATATTCTGTCACTTTTGATCAGGGTCAGTGTTTTACAGCACTGTTGGCAGAAGTATGAAAGGCAGAGAAGAGAGAATATACTACTTTACTCTGTCTGGAATGTGAAACTATTTATAGGTGGGGAGACCCGCTGTGGGTGTCTTGACACACCCTGGTGTGCCATCCCAGCTATGGTAAAGAGTCTGTCTGCAGGTGGTAATAGTAAAGGTCTGGCAGTTAAGTGGTGTTTGCCCATGTGTTCCCATCATCTTTTATGAATTATGTGAGGGTTTTCTAGTTACGATTCTATAATTGTATGATCTTTGGCAATTTTTGAATCTTCAGTAAAGTGTTTATAAATATCAAGTCATGATATTTCTTTGTGATTACGTTTTACCACCCACTGTGATGCTGTTGGTGGTCCAGCCTCTGTGTGTAAACTCCTGCCTCTTAACAGTGTTTATGGAAAGTCTCCCTGTTCTTTGATAGAAATTGCTTAAATTAGTTCCAATTTTTGGTGTAGCTTAACAGTCTAAATGTACGTATATCCATTTGTGATTTAGGAAGTTATTTGTGCAGCATGCCGCACAGTATGCCAAACAAATAATATTACTGTATTTCCGTATATTAGGTTTGTGTGGAGGGATGGGGGTGGGGGTGGGGGG
>NW_010271344.1:0-76083 GCF_000690775.1 Eurypyga helias
TCTATGATTCTATGATTCTGTTCTTTTTAAAAGTCACAAAAGCTTGGTAAGTATTACTACTGTTTTTTGATAAACTTGAATCTATTCCCACTGAATCCAGAAGACATGGATGAGATCATAAGTTCTTTCAGACTTACACTGAAGACATCTGTGATAGCCTTTCTAGATTTTCCATTTGCCCCTCAATAAATTTCTGTCCTAGGCTATTGCTACCCTCCTCCTACTCACTTAAGCTTGCTCAAACCTCCAGGAATGTTTTCCACATTTGTAAAGGTGACTGAGTCAATCAGCTGCGGAAGAGGCACTGATAATCAGAGATGACAGTGCTTCTCTGCTACAACTGAGGTCCTAGTTAAGTCAATCAGTACAGCTGCCTGAACAAGTTGGATGCCACAGTCCCAAAAAAGGCACAGTCTTCAATAGATTCGTTCATTGATTTGCTTTTCCAAAAAATTTCTTGTAATTGTGTGCACTGTCTGTTGAAATACACCTTGTTGTCTCATATTTTTCTTGTCTTAATTCATTGCACAATGCCAATAATGATTTTTCTGTATGTCTCTGCATGCATCAATGCATTTTGGGGTACTGTCAAAGTCCTGGGCTATCAGAGTATCAGACTATCAGACTGCTATATTAGGAAGCCTCTTTACAGCAAGACTTCTAAAATCGTATCAGTCTCTCCCATAAAAATGTACCAAGGATAAAAGTGAATAAATTTTTTTATTATACTGTCTTCTGCTTATTTGTCTCTATCATTATTTGTTTTAATGCTTTATCCTTTTGAAAAAACAAATAGGATGCAAGCACTAGAGGCACATACAGCTATTTGTCTTCAGGGTTCTATGATCACAGAAGTATGTTTTGTATGCACCCTGATGTGTAAGGATGATGTGGTTTAACCCCAGTTGGTAACCAAGCACCACACAGCCACTTGTCTACCCTTCCTCCACCTTGGTGGGATGAGGGAGAGAATCGGAATGGAAAAAGTAAGAAACCTCGTGGGTTGAGACAAGAAGAGTTTAATGATTGAAATAGCATAACATAAAGTAACATAACGTAACGTAACGTAACGTAACATAACATAACATACATAACATAATAGTGATAAGTTGCAAACAACAATTGAAAAAAAAAAGAGAGAGAGAAAAAAACCAAGGAAAAACAAGTGACATGACTGCTCATCACCTACCAACTGGTGCCCAACCAGTACCCCAGCATCAATCTTTGCCCCCTCACCTTGCCCCGGGCTCCCCTCCCCCAACTCTCCCCAGTTTATGTTCAGCATGATGTCATATGGTATGGAATATCCCTTTGGTCAGTTTGGGTGCGCTATCCTGACTATGGTCCCTCCCAGCTTCTTGTTCACCTCCTTGCTGGCAGAGCATGGGAAGCTGAAAAGTCCCTGACAATATAAGCACCACTTAGCAACAACCAAAACATCAGTGTATTATCACATTATTCTTACAAACCGAAAGACACAACACTTTACCAGCTACTAGGAGAAAAATGAACTCTTTCTCAGCTGAAACCAGGACAAAGGATTATTTTGAACACCAAGAGATCTAATAAATGAGACTTCATACTGCCTCTCTCACTGAATTATAAAATTGGAAATTAGTGACAGAATTTCTGTGGCACATCAGAAAGGTGAAGAGGAACTAGAGGGAAAGACTTCTTCAGTAGAGTTATTATCTCTGAAAATATCCCTTCAGTCAAGAACATCTTTGATTACCATACAGAGACAGCTATTTACCTCTTGCAGACTATTTTGAACTACTACAAAAACTACCTGCACAGACTTGGAGCAATGGTGGAAGAAGGAAGTGATATTGCCCAAGTCCACAAAGTACAATTTGTAAATATAGGCTAATGTTCCTAAGTACAAATATATCATTCTGGAGAAAAAGATTAGTAAAGAACAAAATCCTTTAAATAGATTATTAAAGTAGATATTCAAATATATGCAGTCATCAGCCGAGTTTTATTCCTAATTTGAATATAAAACTTTATTGAAGAGCTGTATTTTTTTGTTTGTTTGTTTTAATAAACAAGGTTTAGGGTGAAACCAGGAGTATCACAAGGAACAACTCGGAGATCTGACCAGTCACACTTCTTTGGAAATCAAGTGTTACAGTGCTAATCCTGATCACTGAACTTTTCAACTTTCCAGGAAAATAAATTAATGACAGTGGTGTTTCATTATCTAACAGCTGACTTTGTTGATCAAGTTTCCTTTCTTAGTGTGATAGGTCTTTCCCACTAAACATTAAAGCATTTCATGATGGCTTTTGCAGAGTTTTCTACTCCTGGCATTACAATGTTAAATGCTGGCTAGCAGTTTGCAATATGGTTTTATTCCAGGTAGTAACAGTAAGGGATTTACAGAGGAACTGGAGTAATAATCTATGGCACTTCAATTTAAGATTCGTCAGTGTTCCTGTAGCCTTACTCAAATGCTCTGCTTAGTATCTTTGGCCAGGACACTGCTACACAAATGGAAACACAATATTACACTAAGTGCAGTGTTGTTCAGCAGACTTTAGAGGGGTTTTGTGAGAGTAACTAGCAGGACAGGTTCTTAGACACAACTTTCTCTACCTTAAATTATTATTAAAAGAAACATATCTGGCATCAGAAAGCTTGGTTCATGTTTTCTCCTTCAGTATGTGTCTGCTGCAGCCAGTCCATGGAAAGATATCTATCTGATTTACTATGGGCCAGGTACCTCGTACCTCTGCTACACACAGGGAATAGGCTTTTTATTTATTTATCTCTTTATTAGTATTAATTATCATGCAATTCTCAAGACTGAATGCAGTCCTTGTACATATAAATAAGGCACATGCTTTGGCACACTTACTAGACTCCTGAGATGCTTCAGCAAATTCAAGCTGAGCAAGCAAATCCTTAATGAGGCAGAGAACAGCCATAAGCCTCTGCCCTTTGGTGCAGATCAGGATGAGTCTCTCTGGCAACAACCAGACACTCCAGAAACTGCTGTTTCCCCTTGCTATCAGGTGAATTGCTTGGTCTTCACTCTTATGATAGTGTTTCTCCATTCTTCATAGACACAGAATCATCTACTTGCCTTCTGTATTTTAATTGGATGGACTGTAATGAGTACGTGATTCTTCCCTTAATAGATGACACTGCAGACTGGAGGCTAGGTCAAACACAGCAATGCTCAGTTAAGGGTGTTATCAGTGAGACAGCAGAAGTAGCTTTAAATAAGCTAGCCCAGGTGTAGGTAGAAGTTTAGGGGCAATATCACAAACACATTTATCCTGCTTACTGCATGTGGGGACAAATCAGAAAAACTATGGGTTGGGATTCAGGACAGGAATATACTATCCATCTTCCAAATCTAAACAGTATTGACAGCAGATGGAGTCATGATGCTAGTTCCTTCATGGATGGTTTCTGAACCTCTCTTTTCTCCCTCGTTACACCTCTCAAATATAAAAATCATGCTCAGCTGGAATTTGTGGTGATCTACCCTTTTCAGTCATAGCTGGAGTGCTAATAGTAGCACGATCTATGATTTCACAAAGAAAATAGCTCTCTTCAAAGTAGTTTTGGCATGTCTGCACCACACCGGGTCTTAATTTTTCCTGGTATTAGACTCCCTTGTTATTTCTCTTCCCATAGGGAAAATAAAATCAGTGCTTCTCTGGAGACACTGGGATAGATGTCTCAATCCTATCTGATCACCTTAACAATCAACTACCATCATCTCCTCATGTATATCAAAAAAATAAGGGAGTCACTTAGTAGAAACACCTGTATATTTACAGCAATGCACTTGCAGGAGAAGTGCATTGATCTCTAAGCTATATGCAAGTATAAGAGTTGGGAAGCTAGAGTTTGGTTTGAAAGGAGATGTGGCTGGATTTAAGCATGTTATTGAGTTACTTGTCCTCTACACCATCCTAAATGTTCTCTTATTTTAAGGCAAACCTGCGTAGGCTACACTTGCTGATAGCAAGGGGGTGATGTTTAGTATCACTCATTAATAAGAGTGCCAGATGCTTACTACTGACAATTTTCTACTGAGAGTAAGAATAAACCGTTTGTATTGATAATTCCAAGTGGACTATCTCTATGCTATGCTGATATGTAAAGGCAGATATTTCAGTTACTCTGAAGATAAACACATTAAATATAGGAGCACTGTACAGGAGGGAACGTCTTGGATACCTGACTTCAACACTCTATCTCAGGCAAATATGTCACAGAATCCTAATTTTTTTTAAAGTTTATTCTTTCTCATACCATCCCCCAGTAAATGAAAAACCATTCAGGCTCTTGCAGCTGTAAACCTGGTATTCACAATCAGGTTTTATTTCCCTGTCTGTGACAATACTGTCCTTAGCTTAAACAGCTCTTCTCTCTCCTCTGGTGTTCACTTTCCTGGTGTATTTATAGAGAGCAATCATACCACTTTCAGAATTTATAACACTAGGCTAAACAAGCTAAACCTTTTTCGTCTTCTCTGAAACTGTACACTCATGAGAGAAAAAGATGTATGCATGAACATCTTAAGATAATTCATAAGAAAATTAATAATTCATTTTAAAGCACCGATTAGTGGAAATAAATAAAAAAGGTTATCAACTTTATAATGCTAAGTCTAATCTTGCATATGGGGGCCTGCTTCCAAATCCCAGATCTGGGTATGCAACTTGTCAGGTTGATAATGGGGTCAGACCATGGTACAACCCACCACCCAAGGGAAATGCATCGATCAAATCCTACATGTAGCAATGGAAAGACATGTTAATATCTTGTGGAAATGAAACCTGAATCGGCCAGGGATAGCTTACAAAGGGCTGTGCATAATTATAAAATCAAAAATTGCATCAAAATTAGCCCTGGGCATACAAGAAGTTTTGTCATTCCTGTTTGCTGAGCCTTGAATGTTTCTTTCAAAACATATCTGGCTCATTAAGCTTTATCCAAAGATCTCCAATGGAAAGAGACAGGAATGTCAGTTTCTTGTTTCTGCTTCATAGAAAACTTGGGGAAAGTTTTGGTCTGATTTGAATCAGAAATACATTTCAGAAGACAGAATCTCCTGTGTATCAGAAATGCAGCTGTAATCACAGAGCATGCAAACACAAGATAGAACTGATTCCAGACCCCACAAGCAATTCTACTGCACTCCTTTAAATTCTAATGTTCAATTCTTGGTGTTTTTTTTAACACAGTTATAAGGATGCATGTACAGTTGAATTAATCTCACTGTTTTGGTAAACAACATGAGGACCCCATTGTTCTCAGTTGTATACAGAAAAAACTGTGACAGAATTTCTGATTTCAATAATGCAAGCAAAGGAGAAAGCATCAAATAGAGACATATAGGTAGAAGGCTGTACTTCCACCACCTATTCTAGTTCCTAAGAAAGACATAAGTGCCTGTGTGGGGTCAGGAAAACAAAGACATAGAGCTCCATGCCTTCCAAACCACCACTTTTCATGCTATTTATGTGAATTCAAGTAGCACCTATATACTGATCATCAACTGAAAAAACATTTGACTTTTCCTAGTAGGCAGTCTGAAGATGATCTTAGTGTATTTCTTAACAGCCGTGCCTCACAAGAACTGCTGATTTACTTCAATCTTGACTTTTTTCCAAACCAATCTTTTTCTTATAACTGGAAACACAGACAAGAACAGATTTGAAGGGCACAGTTGGTGATGGGAGTGGGAATGCTTTTCAGTTGTGCTGCTCAAGGACCACTCCCTGATGTGTCAGTCACTGAAGGAAATGCAGAAAAAGATACCTTGCCTACACTTTCCTTCTTAAAGGAGAGTGTCTCAGGAGGTGTCCCAATGGAAGCCGCTCTAAACTAGGTACAAGAGTGTTGTTTTAAATTGGGATCTGTAGGGTGCCTGTGCAGTAAAAACAATATAGTTCTTCACTCCTGCCTCATCATTTTTCTGCTTCATAGGCTAGTTCTCTTTAACAATTCAAGGGTGTGAAAGTCTCAGAAATATTGAAGAAAAGGTTGGAGGACTAATAGGCATGATGGCAATGAAAAACAACCTCCTGTTGCTTAAACCACACCTACCAATACAAGTTTCAACTGTCCTGGAATATTTTCCTGCTAGCTTGCAGTCTGGTGGATTTGTGGGACTTCAGCAGGTCTGTAGAAGAGTCATCATGATGGGAGGGGGAAGACATAACAAGCATCTTCACTGATGCATGGTATTGTGCTGTTGGTTTGTTATTTGTTTTCAAGCAAACAGATGACTGACAGGAAAAATATGAACTCATCCCTCTGCTCATTTCTCGTAGCTCTGTTGCTGCAATTTAGCCAACTTTAGGTTGCCTCCAGAGAGGCTGCTGGTATCAAGGCTTGAACTTCATTCTGGCCCTGTGCTGAAGTACTGGGTTCATCTGTGCAAGGCAGGCAGAATGGAGAACATGCCTGTGAGGGGCTGTGGGTCTGACCCTTGACTAATAATGATGTTGTGGGACTGGCAGCAGAAAAGGGCTATAGAGGGAACAGACCTCAGTGATAGCTGCTGCCACATCCAGAGCCATGGTGACGGATCTAAAAGCCCTAAAAATGTACTGTGCCAGCCATGGTCCAGCTCCAGCATGGGAATCTTTTTGGGGGACAAAGAAGTAAACAAAGGATGTTTTAGTCAGGCTGAAATGCATGACAGCATCTATTGTCTACTTCAAAGGGAATAATTAGTGTAATGATATCTGCCTGCCAGGGCTCACAAAGGTGTGAATACAGAGTGAGAAGGCTAGGTACAGAATGAGCTAGAGGATCTGCTGACATCTTTGAGGACTATGCACACCCTACACAGACCAACAAGCATGTGTAACAAAGCAGTGTAAGACTAATATTTCTTCTGCTGAGATGCCTCAACCAAAGCCTTGGGTAAAAAAGCAGAAAAACTGGATTTCAATAGGAGACTAAGAGACTGCAGTAGGAGAAGTAGAGAGTATTTGTATTTCAAATATTTGTTCTAATTATAGGATAAAATAGGGAATGTGGGAAGCACTCACAGCTCCTGGTAGAAGAAGGTGGGCAGAAAGGAGAATTTTTCATTTTCGTAAGGCTGTGTAATGATGGCTTAAAACAGGAATTGAGGTGGGCAAGCACTACTGGAGAAGACAAAAAAAGGAGCAGTTTATTCAAGGGCAGCTTTAAAACATGATCACTACCTTCAAGGTATGTTGGAGTGAGAAACTCATCAAGAGAGAACGAAGGACTTGACTCAAATTCCCTGTGTTAATTTGAATGCAAAGATTCATTTTAAGGAAAAGTAACAGATTACTGCAGCTGCTTCAGTCTGATGAGCACTTCTTAAGTGTAATAATTCACTGAACTCACCATTGTTTTGTGATGGAGTAGACATTACAGAGAAGGGGATTTTTTCCAAAGATTCTTGAGCATTATCTTAGAATTCATCTTATTGTGATGGATTCTTAGAGGCTTATTGGATGCCAAAGACCCACCAGGAAAATGCTCACTGATAATAGTAATCTATGAAATACTCCCTGAATAGTCTTGCTGCTTTTTAATGGGTTTTTATTTGTTACTGAGGGATATTTAGTCCCTCCAGATTCTCTATCTATTGGCTTTGGTAAAAATTCTCATGCAATATCAGCATACTGTTTAGTTAAGAAAAGATTTTTTTAAGAAAAGTTAAGAAAAAACCCTTTTGTTTAGCTAAGTAAGAATCTCACAGTGAGCCTTTCACTGCATTGTGGTCTTGGTTAAGTGACAACCAGTGAGTTTCTGGAAGGAAGGATTGAAGCACGAGGGAGACCTTGGGAGAAAGAATCGGGAAAATAGCCAGCACAAATGTTGGTTACAGTTGATATAACTATGTAGTACCCTTAATCAGTTTTCTTCATAAAGATGTGCTCAGGTTTATAGTCTTGAGTCCTTCCATACTTCTTGGAAGTCTGTATGTGTTATAACCAAATAAATCCAGAGTGTAGAGGAACAAAAGACTGAGAAAACATTCACTTTGTTAAAAAAAATGTGACATAGGGGCATGGATGAAAAGATTCATTCATATATGATTTCTCCTGAAGTAGGATCAGGATTAAAATTGTACACATATAAGGGCATTTTGGCATTCCACTTTAAATATTTGGGAACCTTTTCTTGCTAATGTAAGTTTAATTTCAAGAAGAAAAATGTTTCATAAAACCCTGACTGAAAAGTTTTAATGGATGGAAACTGTTCATAAAAATATAAGGAACCTTCCCTGAAGAATGTTCCTCTTCAGGGAGTGGTTAGTATTTTTATAACATATAAGCAATGCCATGATGTTTGACAAGGCAAATTCCTGACTCGGGAACCTTCCCTTTCCGTAAGCAGGAGGGCACATAAAGCAGGGCCTGATCTGTAACATTCTTTGGGTGCTAGGTTTCCCTGTCCTTTTGAAAAGAACACCAGATTTTAGTGGTTATCTGGTAAAAGAGGTGAAATCAGTTCTGGGATAAAGTTACATTCTTTTTTGCATGTTGATTGTAAGTGATGATAAATATTAGCAAGCAGTAATCTGCAAATGATGACCAGGAGGCCATTTATTCTCCTCCTGGACAGCTATATAACTATTCAGTGTGCATGCAGAACCAACGTGTTAAGGTCCATGGGCTGGAGACCGCCTGCTGTGGGCTGTAGAGGGAAAGATGCTGAAAGGCATTACTGCTTGGGTGTACAGGAAGCTCCATTACTTTTATTGCACCAGACACCATGCCTATTCCTCCACAGCATTCCTTCAGCCACTATTCAATATAAGCAGAATAAACAAGGAAAACAGGGTCTTCACTGCAAGGTGTAGTTAGTAAAGGAAAATAAACTCGCAGTAACTATTTGTTACAGCTTCTACATCACCGCCAGGGATAGCCAAGCTATACTTTACATTTTTCCAAGTAAATATGGACTACAACAGACTCAGTAGGGTCTCAACAGACAGAAATGGCCTCCCAAGAGTCCTGAAATTTGGAGCTGGCTGGGATGGAGTTAACTGTCCCCATAGCAGCCCATATTGTACTTTGCTTTGCTTTGTATATGTAGCTAGAACAGTGTTGCTACCACACCAATGTTTTGGGCCATGGCTGATCAGTACTTACACAACATCAAGGCTGTCTTTCCAACCCACCAGCCCCAAAAGCCAGTAGGCTGGGAATGGACAAGCTGCTGGGAGGTCACACAGCTGGCAAAGCTGACCCAAATTGACTAAAGGAATATTCCATAACATATGGCATCAGGCTCAGCAATAAAAGCACAGGGAAAGGAGGAAACGGGGAATTTTTTTATTAAGGCATTCCCCTTCTGAAGCAACTTCTTTATGTGTACTGAGGCCCTACTTCACAGGAAGTAGCTGGACATCATCTGCTGATGGCAGGTAGTGAATAAATGTTTGGGTTTTGTTTCATTTGTTTCCATCTGCAGCCTTTGATTTTTTTTTCCAGCCCTTTCATTAAACTGCCTTTATCTGGATCCATGAGGTTTTCATCTAATTTTCTTCCCCTGTTCTGCTGTAGGAATGGAGGAAAAGAGCAGTTGGGTGGGTACCATGCAGACAGCCAAGAGCAACCCAACACAGCCCCCCGACAGACTTGACTGGGCTCTGCAGAAGCATAGATACAGTATGAATGATGGTAAAATACTAGGAAAATGGCTCATCTATTTGTTTAATCAGCAGGCTTGATATGAAGCACTTTACAGATACTGAGCTCATTAATTAGCATATATTCCCCTTTCTGTTTCCCTTAGTTCTTCTTCTGTATGCTGAAATAAAGAGAAGTTTTATTCTCCTTCATGTTTTCTATCTAACTTTCCTTCTTGATGTTTCAGAAGTTCCATTAAGAAACTATGTGCCCTACAAGGAAATTTTTCAGAGATGCTGAAAATATTCTAAGGCCTGAATCCCTGGTAGCAGCTAGATCTAACTGGCAGAGCTCAGCATGAGTCAGGTACTTAATGCTTTAGATGGTCTCGCTCTCAGACTTTTCTGTGATACTTTCCAGTGCTGGGGCAAAAAGTAATAATCACTTATCAAAAGCTAATACAGGTAGAAGACCAGAGAGAAAAGTAAAATAGTCAATAGGCAGGTATCTGTTCTAGCCTTAACACTAGCTAATCTTACAAGCTTTCACAGATTTATAAGATAGGCAGTAGTGTGTGTTTGTTTTTAATCTATTTTTATGAAGGTATAGATGAAAATATTGGGAAGGCAAATATTTATAGACTAGTTTCACTTCTGTGTTTGTACTGGTCTTGTTTGACTTATTATCCTTCTTAGATGTATTGGCACAATACTTATATATTTGTAAGAGAAATTTCAGTTTCTCCTCCAGACAGTATCTCCCAGAAGAACAAATTCCTGCAGTTCCAAACCTGGAATATCCATCTGGAAGTTGCATATTTATTTTTTTTCAGGTGTACAAACAAAGAGAAATGTTCAGCTTAGCAAATTCTGTGAAATTAAATTTATCCTCTCTAAAAGTTCAAGAAGTATCTCATAATTACGTGAAATTGTAATAATGAAACCTTTTCATATCTAGAGTTAACTGAAGAAACCTATTTCTCGTTATACCATTACAAAGTTTTAAAAGCCAATTCTCTAACGAATATTCCTTATAATATTTTAAATTCTACCCCATTTCTTCCATGATTTCAAATCTCCATGAACGTGAAAACCAAGTTAAAATGGTTAAGAAAGAAGGTAAGAATT
Source organism: Eurypyga helias (assembly GCF_000690775.1). Classification (NCBI taxonomy): domain Eukaryota; kingdom Metazoa; phylum Chordata; class Aves; order Eurypygiformes; family Eurypygidae; genus Eurypyga; species Eurypyga helias. The sequence continues at coordinate 10,718 of NW_010271344.1, forward strand.
TGTATATAATTTTTGGTAGTACATAATTGCAATAAAGTGTAGGAAATGTGGGTAGCTATAATGCCATTATGAAAAGCTTGTATTGTCTCTGTGCATAGGCACACATTTAATTCATGACCCCTTCATTAAAGCAGAAAAAAAAGTACTTAAAGCAAATCTTAATTTCAGTTCTTTTAATTATCTTCTAAGATATTCCTTCTATTTTTGAGAGGCAATTTGTGCCAATGTTATCAGTATAGGCTATTTAGTTAACCAGTTGTTATTAACAAGGATGATAACTTCTACATTCCTAATTCTGGATTTTAAACACCCACAAATTTTCTGCTTTGAAATTTCATATCTTTATTCATTCATCAACATAAGAAGTAAAAAACCAAACCAACCAACCAAAAAAACCCCAAAACACAAACCCCACAAAAATATTAATTTTAGTGTTTCTGTTTTTCCATCAAATATGTCTTCAGTTTGATATACCATATTTATTCTAACTTATAAAACCAGATTTAGAAGATATTCTCACGGAACAAAATACAGCCACCTGTTATTTTAATTCTGTCATGTAACTGATGATGTATAATATATACTGACTTCACTGAAGGAAGGCCATACTGAGCATTTCTGAACATTTTTAGGTAGAATACTTTCTTTTGGGTTTTTTTTTAGGTGACTTTTTGAGAAAGTTTTAACATTAAAAAAATGTTTAAGGACATGGCAAATGCATAGTTCTTTCATTACATCTCTAATGTCCTCTTAGGTCACTTGCAGAAAATCTTCTATGAAATACCAACTCCATTTGTAAAAAGATGGAATCTAGACTCTTTAATATCTTACCTAATTGAGTCTGATCATGAATTGTATGTGTATATTATATTTTTCAAAAGCTACATATTTATTAAATCCTATTTGTGCCAAATATCTTAGCATTCAAAGAGTCAGGAGGAAATGCAAGGCATAAGTAAATATTTTATCAGAATCCAAAATTTTTGTAAGAAAAACAATATAGATATGCAAGGTGAAGGGATTGAAAAAGAAAGGGCCATGGGTAAAGATTAAAGAGAGAGATATAGATTAATTTCTGTTATTGTTACACACTGTACAAAGATGTGATATTTAGGAGTTTGCTTGCTGTTTGGACTCTAAATAATGAATATGAAAACCAAGAAAGTCTAAAAAGCTATCCAGAACTTTGCTATATATCAATAAGATTAGATCAGAAGTAAAAACAGGTGAAATTGTTGCCAGATTTTGAGAGAGAACCTTGAAATAATTGATAGGGCTTAGATACATTTGTGAAAATATGCAGGATTTAGTAGTGTTGTTCCTGGCATCTCCAGTGTTTTCTGTTTGAAAAAATTCTTCAGAATATTGTGTGACTGTTACGCTTCCTGGTCTGTGCTGTGAAGATAATTACTTTTTCAGTTCATTGGCCTGTATAGGATCAGGTCTCTTTCAGTCCCTCATCTGAAGCAATCACCCACCCCTTATGCAATTTCAAGCAGTTAACTATTATGTTTAGTCACCCCCTGCTGCTGGTCTCCACTGCCTAGGCATTAGATTTTGTAGATTCACCTGGTGCTCTTTTTCTACTTCCTATGTTAAATCTGCACATTTATCTCAGTCATCTGAGAAAGAAGTTATGAGGCCTATAAAAGACTAAGAGAAGCTGATATGAAGCAAAAAAGTGATGCTTTGTGGTAGAAAAGTCTGGTTCCACAAAGGTATGAATATATAAACATATTACCAGTTTGGTTATTCAGGTACTTGTATCTTGTGAGTGTATCAGACCAATATGAGTTTAATATGTGGGCTAGTGATACTGTTGGCATTACTCAGACATGAAGCATTCAATTCTGCCATTGTTTTACAAATCAGAAGTGTTAACTTTAAAATTGTCTGTCAGATCAATTCCTGAAGTTCTCATTTACTGTGAGAATACTTAACCAAGGAACTTAACTATAGTGGCCAAAGTGTTTTCCCAGCTGCCTGTCACACTGATCATATGTCCTCTCACATTTCTCCCTGATATCCAGAGTTCGCACAAGTTTCTCATTCCCAATAATACAGTGTTCAAGGCACTGAGAGCTCTTCACCTGAAGGCCTTCATTAAAGTGGTTTAAATATCTCATTATTATGCTTATTCCTTATGTTGGTCTCACAGAACCTGAGGACTTATAGAGTAAAGACAAGTCCCATAGACTTTCTACGATTTTTTTTTTCTTTTTTTTGTATGAAATGCATTGACATTACCCCAACAATAAGACAATAGTCTTTGCTGCATGGTGTCCATGCATATTTGACATCTGGAATGCCACATCATAGCCAAGCTTTAATCAGGATATCAAATTCTAAGAAGTAGAAGAGGTATAAAATAAAACAGAATGAAGACAATTAGAAATGGAGCAATGTGCGTGAAAAGCTCTTACTGAAGCCAACGCTCAAAGTAATGCCTATGTGTTTTTCTAGGAGATTTATGAAAACATTCATCTAAAGAGGTGACTATGAAGACAGAAAATGACTAAGAGAAACTTATAGCAAAAAAAAAAAAAAAAAAGATATGCTTTGGGATAGAAAAGTGTGATTCCAAAATAATATGAAGTATGGAATAAAGAAATGGATATTTTGGTGGCTTTGACACTACCAGCTGCCAGCCACTCTCTCACTCCCCTCTCCACAAGCAAGACAAGGGGAGGAAAGAAGATGAAATAGCTCATGGGTTGGGATAAGGAGAGGGAGATCACTTACAAATTACTGTCATGGGCAAAACAGACTTGACTTGCAGAAAATTAATTTATCACCAATTAAAATAGATTTGGATGGTGAGAAACAATTAGTTAAAATCACATTTTCCCCCCTGCCACTTTTCCAAGGCTCAGCTTCACTGCTCATTCCCAACACCTCCACCTTTTCTTAGCCTTTCTAAATTTTATTTTGAACTCTAGTCCAATTAGTTTGCTCAAAGTGGAAATATCAAGCAATACCTTAAAATACCACTTCTTTTGATTAGCTGTTTTCTCTGTCATTAGCAAACACTGTCTTATAAAGCACACCAAGACTTTATCAGGTTTGCTTTCTGTAGTAAGAGAATCCTTAAACTGTCTGATTTATGGAAGGACTTCACAATGAACACAAAATATAGCAGAAAGAGATTAAAGAATGAATGTTCAGACTAAACAGCTGGACAATTCCCCATTCTTGTTCCCAAGTATGAAAATTAAGATAACTTCCTTGTAATATTCAAAATGCAAAAGGACACTTCTCTAGACATGTGCACATTACAAATCTTGGATTTCTCCTGCATTTTTGAATAAATATTGTGTTATTTCCTTGTAAAGTGAGGAGTGTTGAAATCTGTATTGACAGCTTTGAGAAAAATGCTTGAAGGGTTACACTCTTGTGTGTAGCAGTAGCTGTACTGAAGGGTCAAGAGAGACTCATTCATGGCAGTGTATATGGGTATGTGTGTGCATATGAAGTATTTGTGTGTGCGTGTGCACTCCAATACATACGTATTCTCACATACGTCTGTGAGAACTGTCTTCGCCTTTTGATCAGCAAGAGTGTCCTGCTGAGGTGTGAGAATGCTCTAGAAAGTGCTTGTTGTAGGAGTCTGGTAGACTACCCACTGCTTCCAACAAGATAGCAGGACTTTAAATACCTCACTTCTTTACCTTTTTAAAATTGCCTGAGAGAATTGTGGGTTTTGCTGTCTTTTCTGAAAGAAAAGTTTGGTTTTGGCTAAAATTAATTCTGTGGCATGCTTCAAGGAGAACATTCTTGATTTGCTGAAAGAAGCAAGCAGACACTTGTTGGCTATTGCTCTGTGATGCCCTGCCCATCTCTGGCACATGTTAGAATCATAGAATCTTTTAGGTAGGAAAAGACCTTTAAGATGATCAAGTCCAACCATTAACCTAGCACTGTTAATACCACCACTAAATCATGCCCCTAAGTGCCATGTCTACACATCTTAAATTCTCCCAGGGACACTGATACAACCACCTCCCTGGGCAGCCCATTCCAATGCCTGACAACACTTTCAGTGAAGAAATTTTTCCTAATATCCAACCTAACCCTCCTCTGATACAACCTGAGGCCGGTTCCTCTTGTCCTATCACTTGCCACTTAGGAGAAGAGACCAGTTCCCACCTCTCTGCACCCTCCTTTCAGGCAGCTGTAGAGAGCGATAAGGTCTCCCCTGAGCCTCCTCTTCTCCAGGCTGAACACCCCCAGCTCCCTCAGCTGCTCCTCACGGAACTTGTGCTCCAGACCCTTCCCCAGCTCCGTTGCCCTTCTCTGGACACATTCCAGCACCTCAGTGTCTGTCTTGCCGTGAGGGGCCCAAGACTGAACACAGGATTCGAGGTGTGGCCTCACCAGTGCCCAGTACAGGGGGACAATCCCTGCCCTGGTCCTGCTGGACACACTGTTCCTGATGCAGGTGAGGATGCCATCGGCCTTCTTGGCCACCTGGGCACACAGCTGACTGATGGCTGTTGACCAACACCCCCAGGTCCTTTTCCACTGGGCAGCTTTCCAGCCATTCTTCCCGAAGCCTGTAGCATTGCAGGGGGTGGTTGTGTTTGACTAGTCTGGGCTGCTTAAGCAACAATTGTTTACTACCCCAAACTAACCAGCACTCTCTGCTTTCTGAACATCGTTTCTTTTTAATCCTAAAATACAGGAACTGGGATTTGTGGATGGTGCAAAACCTGAACCAAATTTCAGAAAGATTATGTAAAAGCCTATTCTTCCACTGCAGATGGTATATGTCTTAACATCTCTTAGCTCTGTGCAGACTTGTACTGCTTTAAAGTTGGGGTTGGTTTGAAACTTCTGCAGAGGGCTTACCTAAGTAAAAATAGCATGAAGAAAAGTCTCTCCAAGGGTACATTTTCAGTATGATAGGAAAGGTAATCATTCTGATCCTATTAACACTTAACAGGATTGTTTATAAAACCTTTCCCATATCTACCACTTGCTTTAAAACTGCCTAGAGGGCTGCCCTTAAATATCAGGCAGCTTAATCCTGCTTCCAGGCAAAGGAAGCAGGATCCTAGCCATGGCTTTAAGCATAACGGAGGGTAGCTCATGAAGGTGAGATATTTGCAAACGTGACAAAATATTTGGCTGTGTTGTCAAATTAATCTAAATGTGGAAATCCTTAATATTTATATCATTTGAACCACATGGCCAATTTTGTACCTGATAAAGACAATCAGCCAGTGAGGTGCCACCAGGACTAAAATTAGAGAACAATTTTGTTTAAGGATTAGTAAATACTTTTTTTTAATTTACCCTGTCTAAGCATTAAGAGTAGAACATAGCCAACAAGCTAGGTAGTCACAGTTGACTGGCCTTGATGGCATTAATTTCAGAGCTTACTGAACATTATATTAATATTACTCTATATTTCTGCTCCTTTTTTGTTTTGATTGGTTGATTTTTTTGCATTCATTTGCACATGTTTACACACAATAGATCAAGATAAGGTTTCAATCACTTGATGTTTAGGCAGCTTTGAAACACTGTAAAATGAGACTCATTTGCCCCCTTCTTTTGCATACTACATCAGTATCTTGTATTTCATCTTTTGAAATAATTCTTTTGGACAGAAGATTTTAAGATTTTTTTTAATCTGGGTGGCAAATACTTTGTGAATTTTAACTTCACTCAACCTGTTCCATACTGAACTTGTAATATATCTGATCCCCTTAATTCACCAGACTATTTGATTCTAGGTTTTCCTGGTTTCAGATCTCAAAAAGACATTGCATGATGGGTTAAAAGAGCCATACAATTATGTTAAGGCTGGAAAATTACATTTGGACCCTTAAAGGGCTTAAGCTATTTAGCTTAGATGACCAAGAAGTTACTTGATTATGGCATGTAGACATTTTAAAGGGCAAAATTACCTTTGGCTCAGCTCTTTAATCCATTAGGGAGAGATATATGACATCAAAACATAGGAGCAGGCAAATGCCAAGCGGAAATTAGTTGTGAGTGTTTTTTAATAGCATAGCATTAATCATAGCAAGAAGAAATATTTACCACAGAAAGAAGCAGATTCCCCATATCTCATGTCTTGAAATCAAAGCTAAATGGCTTTTCAGAAGTTGTGTTTTAGTCAACTGCAATACAGTGGTTCAGGAGAGACCTGAAATGAGGCGGTCTCTGCTCTGGAAATAGCTATTGTTCATCCTGTTACAAAATCTCTCATCTGAAATTAATCTTGGCAAATATACATGACAATATAGATTATACAGAAGGTATCTATGTCTGTGTTAGTTTTCCATGGTCCTTTTTCATTATAGCTACTGGAAAGAAAAAGTACTTCTGTGGTGGAATCTTCTATTCCTAAAGCATGTCTTTCTTCATGAGAATGACACGCTAAAACAGCTTAGTTCTCTCACTGACGATACAGACAAGCTTGACTGACTGGCTCAATCTAAAGTTAGGTGATAAAAATCCTATTTCCACCTTCAGTGGTAATAACTGTGAAATGCTAGAAATGTCATTGAGGGCATTTTCTCTCATCTATACAAAACACAAGAAAATATGCTGTTAAAACCAATTCTGCACCCGTAACAATCCAAATCTTATCAAAGAAAGCCTGTAATTCTATATTCTTCACTTTGATGGAGATCCTTCAGACTATAAAGTGTTCTTTGATCTGTATTATGAATTCAGGTATGGTGCATGTTAGCAATATGAATAAACAATGAGTTGCATAAATCAAATATATCTTCACTTTTTTTTTTTCCCCTTTCACTTGTTATGTGTAAGTTTCTCTCTTAGCATTGGGGAAGGTTGTAACCATGTCTTCATTGCTACTGACTACAGCTACACTCCTAATTGCACAACATTTTGGTAAAGGGCACAGTATTTCTAACATTACTTCAATGCTGAGTAGTTGCTGGAACCGCACTCATTCTGCAAGTGTTCTTGGTGGGCACCACGTGAGGTTTTGTGATTCTTGACTCCCTACTCTCAGAAAGCATTAGCAGCTTCTAGGTACCTTTGGAGCTGATCCTTGAAGCAGATATATATTTTTCTTCTTTTGATAAGCTCAATGATTGGGCCAGCTCCCCAGCTTATAAAGGTGTAACATGCTTTTCCAGCATCTTACTCAACGCTGTATGATATGAGGAAATAGTAATCCTCCAGCTGAATTTTAATGATTTATACACAATTACTCTCATGAGTAAGACTTCAACACATGTATGTATTTGAGTAAATGGCGTAAGGATTGAATAATCTGGATGAAAAAATCTGTCTTCTTACACATATATTTAAAAGTAATTTGGTAATAACATCATATTCTCTGAAATTTTTAGATTCAATCTTTGTTCTATAATTAATAACTTCAATTCTAAAAGTTTACACAGTATTATTCATCCCACTCTGACATTAGCAGGTTGCCTCCTTGAATCAAGACCTAATTATTTTCTCCATATCTCAAGATCATATCCCCACCGACTGTTCTGTGATAGAAGCTGCTTAGGAATGACAGCAACTTTTGCTTCAGCCGCAGCTAAAGTCACTTTTGAGTTCAAGCTACACATCACTGCTCAGAATTGAGACCATACATAATTTTAATTGTTACTCCTTCAGTTTAATGACAAACACCTTCATAAACACATTTTAAAAATAAGGTGGTGAAGACAACAAAATCTGTTGCTCACAGATTTAGATAATTTGGAGTGTTCTCAAGTACCCAGAATCCTGTTCAAATCCTCAAGGCAGTTTTTCCTTTCTAATATACATAACACTTAAGAAATACTGACATCTGCTGTCAATATAGAACTGGAATCAGCCTGGTATGAGCTTTTGGCTGTGCTACTGCCTTTTCCACCTTAGATGACCCCAAGAGTCTCTGTGCTTCAGAGTATCTATGACATTATTTCTTCCTGAAATAAAACATGCTAGCTGTTAGTAGAAGGAAGTGTGATTTTGGGAACAATTTGGAACAATTTCCTTTGTTGTCGTTGTCCTACAACTAACTGAGAGTTGTTAATGATCAGACATGATTTCGTTGTGATTGTTACTTAATGGCTCATATAAAAAGATTTTACTATTTGGATTTTGCAGTCCCTTTCTTCTCTAAATTAAACACCCCATCCACCACATCCATTACAGGAAGTTATTGCTAACAAACAAGAACAGAATCAACATGCAGATTTATCTAGGTTTTATAAGTTAAAATAAATGAACAAATGAATAAATAAATAAGATTAAAATAACAAATAAAATAAAACTTGAGGATATCGTCAGGGATCTGCTTTGAAAGCCTCCATTACTGCTGATCAAAAGCCTATCTTTTAAATTACTTACATATAAGTAAGAAACACTTTGATTCTTCTTGTGTCATGTAACTGCTCTTTTTTCACTAAGCTTTGTGTGGTATTCATCATTGGGCATCTTGGCATCTAGCCAAATGTCACCTAAGATTTTCTGATAGGTAGCTAAAGTAGACACCTTAGGAAGTATCTTAAGATGTCTATGATAGCTGAGGCTGTCTTGCAAGGTATGGCCAGGGTTTTCTCATTTGCTCTATTTTGCCAATGCCTAAAGCTAAGTGAAAAGCTTTGAATGAAAATTGTCATTGTGGCTTGGCAAACTGAATGTAACACTATCCAGAGGTTGAAATCAGCTTGCATTCTAGGGCTTATTGGCTAATTGTCTCATAAAGTGAAATACTTCTGGTCAGTAAGTACTTTGCTTATCATTCAGACATTTTACATTACTTGTACTAAAAAATATTCCTGAAAAAGTTTAGTTTTCTAAAAGGTCAGCTCTTCATGTACTCCTGTCAAATGTAAATGTAGCCTTGACACATGTCATATATGCTACACATTTCACCCTAGAAAGACAATCACAGTAGACATGATTGGCAGGTGCATTGGCAGTGGGAAAGCCAATAATTCTTATTATATCGTAAATATTCCATATAATTTTGATAAGATCATAGCAGAGCATCACAGATGTCAAATACATATGCAGTACTTCAGGGTTTTTTTAAGGATCATAAAATTATGAACATCTAACTGATTGACTTTCATTTTTTCTACTGTTTTGAAAAATACCATGTCTTATAACTTTACCATGGCTTCTAGTTAAAGGAATTCCAGGTCCATCCTAGGTCAAAAAATATGCAAGATCATAGAGTCATAGAGTGGTTTGTATTGGAAGGGACCTTAAATATAATCTAATTTCAACCCCCCTGCCATGGCAGGGACACCTTCCACTAGACCAGGTTGCTCAGAGACTCATCCAGCCTGGCCTTGAACAGTCCCAGGGATGGGGCATCCACAGCTTCTCTGGGCAACTTGTCACAGTGTTGTCATCATACTGAGTATAAAATATTTCTTCCTTATGTCCAATCTAAATCTATAATTTTCCATTTAAAAAAAGAATTACCCTTTGTCCTGTTAATATAGGGCCTGATAAAAAAGCCTCTCTCCGTCTTTCTGATAACCCCCGTTTAGAAGGCTCTCCCCAGAGCCTTGTCTTCTCCAGGTTGAACAATCCCAGCTCTCTCAGCCTTTCTTCACTGCAGAGGTGTTCTATCCCTCTGATAATTTTTGTGGCACTCCTCTGGACCTGCTCCAACAGATCCATGTCTTTTCTGTACTGAGGGCCCCAGAGCTGGACACAGGACTGCAGGTGGGGTCTGGCCAGAGAAGAGTGGAACCACCTCCCTCGACCTGCTGGCCATGCTTCTCTGGATACAGCCCAGGATATGGTTGGCTTTCTAGGCTGCAAGTGCACACAGAAATCTTTGTCTTCAGGTGGAAGTCTATGGGCCAGAACTGATCTTCATACATGAAGGCATGCAATAAGCAGAGGACGGGATACAGAAAGAGGAGATTTTCCAATGTCACACTGTCAGTAGGAGAGTAGCACACTCGTGCTAAGTTTTTTGTCTCTTTGGTGTTCTGCCAACACCAATCGAGATTTCATTTGAGAGGCAGTATTTTGTGGCATGTGGCATCCTTATTTCAGGAATAATAAAGGCAGATCACAAGCTGGCTTTTTAAACTATATGTCACCTTTTCTAAAAATGATTGTGCAACATGCTTTTCACTCTACTCTACATGTCACAAAATGCTGCAGTTGCCTCTGATTTACTGGTTGACTTATTTTTCAGTATAGTCAGTTCCTCTATCAAGAAAAATAGCATAACATAAATAATGTCACATATATTAGTAGCATGTATCAAACTGCAATTCAAATAAATTTTAAAAGCAGATTTATTGTAATTATTATTGACAGAATGGACTGAGGGATGAATTAACTCAGTGGCTGTATACTTTTGTTCTGTACCTTCATATCTTATTCAGCCTGGAGAATAGAAGGCTCCAGGGAGACCTTATAGCACCTTCCAGTACCTGAAGGGCCTGACACAAAAGCTGACGGGGACTTTTTACAAGGGCCTGTAATGACAGGGCAAGGGATAATGGGTTTAAATTGAAAGAGGGCAGAGTTAGTTTAGATATCAGGAAAAAATTACCTGGAGTGGTGAGCAGAACTCTACACAGCCATTAGGGCAGTAAAAAAATCCCACTGCTGTGAAGCCTTTAGCATTAGCTCCCTGAGTAAAGATGAGAATTTTCTGTAACAGACTTCTTTCACTGTCACAGAAAGGTGTTTTTGATTAGATTTTTCTCCATTTCTTATGAAACCTTCCATCATATAAACTGCTGGCATAATTCTATAGCATGTATATCCTTATTTTTCAATTCTGCATCTCAATCACTGATCACTAAGATAAGCAATAGCCAGCAATGTTAAAGATAAGTACTGAGAGGGTGAAAATGGAAGGACAACGCCTTATGCCTAGGATGAGGAGAAAAAAGATAGAAAGAGGTGAGGAAAAAGAATCATACATATGCGGGAATATAGTAAAAGTGTTGCATATGACTGAAAAGAGTCAACCGACAAAAAAATCTGAGAAGAGATAAAGTTATACCAAAAAAAAAAAAAAAAATTATATAAGGAGGTAGAGGAGTCAAAACACTGGGCATTAGTGGAAGAACAGAAAGAAGTTGATTAATGTTTTCATAGAAATATTGAGGATAAAAGAAGAAAATACAGGTTTCAAATGGGTAGTAGACAATCCCCAAGTCTTCTATGCTTATACCTCTACTAGTAAATTAAACAGTGTCTGGAAACTTTCCTGGGTGGATAGCAATAATAGCATATACTTCAAAATCATTTGAATTGTCTTTGAAATTACTTCCATGCATCCCCAAGTTCAGTAGCTTAGCATGCATCAAGCGCTGTTCCCAGAAGGCTGTCTTCATGCACGCACCCTGTTTTAGAGATAAAAATGTCTCATCAAGTGTGTATGAACTGTTTTGTTCAAATCTGTGGTCCTTACCACATTTCTTTTACCAATGTAGATATCACCAATCCTCCTTGTTCTGAAGAGCAGCACCAGCTATAAGTGACACTATTACTCCAAAGCCCTGAAACATATATCTTAGCCACAAGTAGACATGTAAGAAATGGTCTATCAGAGCAGTTCCCTGAGAAGCAACCAAATAGTCACTGCATACATACAGTAATCTGATTTGCCAGAGTGTTTGCAAGCTTCCCACAAGGCAGAAGGAAATGATGCAACTGCCCTTGTGCGATGGTCATGCTGCTGTTTAGGCAGTTGGACTAGATGATCAATGTAGGTCCTTTCCAATTGCACTATTCTACTCTGTTCTATTCTATTTTAATGGAGACTGAAGAGGTAGTCCTAGAGTCATCCAAAGATCCTCTTGTACGCTAAGCAAACAAAATTTGGTTATCTTCCCTTCTTATCATTCCAGAGCTTACTTTCTTTCTAAGCCTTGAATTTTATCACTGTAGGTAATTGCCCATGCTGTGTGTACACTTGCAAGAACACTAGGAATAGGGGAACGTGCATGAGACCACGTTTTGCTTTATTCTTTCCTACTAAACTTCACTTGCAGTTTTCACCAGCTTTTTCACGTAGTCATAAGGAAGGCTGAGTCAAAGAATTAAATGCATTTCATTCTTCACAGCATGTAAAGCATGAGATTAGAAAGAAAACAGCCTATTTGAGGTCAGAGATTGCAGAGGAAAACAGCATTTTCTTTCAGCCCACAAAAGTTCTTGATTTTGATTGACTTAATTTGAACCCCTAAGGTTCTGGGGGAGAAGGATATTTCAGTTTCTTTTGTTTTGTTTTTTTTTTTTTTTTTAAAAAAGCTAGTTCCCACAGAGTAATTTTGAATATTACAGAGAAAAAGTTAAAAAGCCTTTTGGAAAGACTCTGTTTGTTCCATAATGAAAACATTTTAGCATTTAAAGTTCAATCAGACCTACACTTTAAAAGTATTTGCTAAAGGGAATATTGACAAGAACTAAAGAAGCATGCTTCTCTTCCTATATACACCAGGATTATCCTATTCACTTCAGGGAATTTACTCCCTAGCTATTTAGGAATAAACAAGAGGAGAATTTGAATTTACCTGTTTACCCTAGATTACAAAATCCTGTGTTGCATATTCTCCTAGATCTCCCCATTTCTATAAGACAGGGAAAGGGGGCACATGCACAAACAACATCATATCCCTGCCTTCCACAGCTGTACTTACTACAGCCTGGGCTATCTAGAGTTTTCAAACTATAAGCATTCAGGTTTTTTTCAGTTTATTCCTCTGATCACTCAAGACTTTGCAGGCTCAGTGGTTAGTCTACAAATTGGAATTACACAGCCAGGTTGTGCATCTTCCTCTCTTAGGAAGATCTCACTAACCAACCTCACACCTCCAGTCAGCTGGGTACAGGCATATGCCCTTCGTGGTGTGACATGCTTCATGGTAAATTTTTCTATACAGTCTGTGAGACTTGTGCTAAGCTCTGTACTGAGATTTCTTTTAGTATTTATTTATTACATTCTCAAATCATAATAAATGTTGTAATGAAACACAGAAGGTAAGGTCTCTGGAAGATATATTTTTAGAGAAGAAGCAAAAAACAACCTGGGAGATTGAATTACTATACCTGTTATAGTATATCATTGGAAGTTTTCTCTATAACATAAAAGCCATTTGTCTTAATACAAAGAACAGACTTCTTTGGTAGATTAATCTCATTTTTAACTACTGCAATAATGGGGATCATGTTCTGCTATTCATACCTTCCAGCTCTTGGAATAGTGCAAAGGACAAATTACAATTGATAGGATAAGAGGAAATGACATCAAGTTGCACCAGAGGAGCTTTATATTAGACATTAAGAAATATTTCTTCACTGAGAAGGTTGTCAGGCATTGGAACAGGCTTTCCAGGCAGGTGTTTGAGTTACCATCCCTGGAGGTATTTAAAAGATGTGTTGAAGAAGAGCTTAGGGTCATAGTTTAGTGGTGGACTTGACAGTGTTAGGTTAACAGCTGGACTTGATGATTTTAAAGCTATTTTCCAAACTAAAAGTTTCTATGATGCTATGATTTCGTGCTACACACTTCTCCATAGGTGTCAGTGGGACAGTTTACAAAGGAAGGAAAGCATAAGCAGCCCAAGAACTTCTATGCCATGACTAAATGAATTTCTAGTCAAAGGATTTTAAAAGAATTTGAGCAGCTGAGTGCTGAGTCAATTTGCATTTGACAATGCACTCATTTACTCTCTTCCTTTCAGTTTGTCAAATGAATTGAGCCAGGCCAAATCCTGATGTAAATGGAGTCCAGGCTGTGCTACTCGATTCCGAACATCCCACAGGTGATGACTATGTTAAGCCAACAGTGCTGGGAGGTTAATTAGAAGCTGAATCCAGAAAATACCTCGAGAGTCATAATTTATCCATGAGAATCATGGGCTAGAGGGTTCAAAATAGCATGGGCAGATGCTGTCTTCTGGATCAAGCAGTGAGATTTTTTCTTATCCCAACTGCTCCTCATTTATCACTCTTTGGATATTTCCAGCTCTATAGTTTTGCTGATACCAAATGCTGCATGGAAGTGTTTTCTAATATGCACCAGGCATGCCCAAAACTGCTTCCTTTTTTTAACCTACTTATCTGTTCCCTTAGCAGAGCTGTGGCAACAGATATACCCAGGAAAAGGAATATGAAAAATAGTGTAAGGTGGCACAGATTGGCATGGATTTTTGGAAATAAACACCTACTGACCACTCAGTATGAGTGGAATGGGAACCATGAGATACAGTCTGCCATAATCTTTCCTAGGAACCTGAATACTTCCTTAGGTCTGGGTCCATATCAATAAACAGCATTGAATTTGCATATCTAGGAAAGGCAATAATCCAGTTTAAAATTTTCTTTTTTTTGAAAAACAAACCAACAAACAAACTCCAACTTCATTCACTTGAAATAAATTCTTTTTTTTTTAATTTTAAATCATAAAAGTGTAAATTCTAAGTACACATCCCGAAAAGAAAAATAGCAATTTAGCTCTGCTGCTGTCTGAGAAACACTGTTCACTCACTGAAAATGCACCATCAGTTATAGGACAAGTTGATAGTTAAAAAATATTCTTTTAAGGAGCTCAGAAGATTGTCTAGTTATGGCCTAGAGTCAGAAAATATAATATATTTAACTGAAATATATATTTCAGTTAACTAATATTTAACTGAAAATCAGTTTTTCATGTGTTGTGTCCATATTGCCTTGAAATACAGACATAAGTTCTGGTGTAAAACACCATGGAAGTTGTGGTGATACTGCTGTGCTATCTCTTAGAAAGAAAGATTAGGGTGTGCACAGCACCTCCATTGTATTCTCCAGGTGAAAATCTGTTTTTCCTGGAGCCAGTACAGCCAAGATGTGGGTTTTCTAGCCTGGAATCAAAGCATATGAGCAGTGCATTGCAAGTACAGCTTCTTCTCCTGTGCTGTGTCTGCTCTGTGCATAAATGTTGGCCACTGCCCCTGTGTTTCAGAAGCTCACTCAAAGACCCCATTCACAGATTGAGGCACTGTTTGTATGTATATTTGCATTCCGTTGTCACCAGCAGAACCAAAACACACACATAAATAATGCCTTAGGATAAGATGAGAACACTCAAGAGTTCCTCTATGTCACCAAACCGAAAACGTTTACAGCAAGATCATAAGCACAGTGCTGTCTGATGTTAAGCTAAACAACTTTTAATATGGTTCTGTTTTAAATTATCACTTAATTTAGAGAAAAATGCTGCTTTTGTCAGCTTAAAGTACTCAAAAGTAATTCCAGGATTCACACAATCACAGACTTAAACAGCCATTGCAGCTAACATTTACATGAATTGCCAATAAAAGGAATGATGAATCACTTTCCACACACTTGGGATAGAGTCCCTTGGTTTTGTTTCAATATGTGTAACTAAATACTTCATGAAATTTATGCATGTGATAATACTTTGAAAGACAATCTGCATACAAGCTAGGTGCTGCTGTCATCAACAAGCTCCACAGGGCAATCTGAATGGAAACACAACATAAAATTAAGACAGAATATCATAATTCTTCTCAGTCCTAAGAACTTCTCTCCCAATATACAAGCCAAAAAGCTGATAGTACAATAGTAAACATATTATTTAGCACTTAAAATATCTAAATTATTCAAAGCTCTTTAATTAGTCAATTATTCAAAGACATATTTCCACAAAAAGGGTTGAACAATACCCAAATCAGATATCCTAGTTATCCCCAACTTTGGCACTATCCAGTAACTTCTCAGGTGTAAAAATGCCATTAAAAAGACATGTGCCTTAGTCAACACATCCAAAATGGAGTGTGTACAATTATGAATATCTTTTAATATTTCAGTACCTCAGTAGAGGTGGCTTACTTTTAGATATGCTGAGTGATTTTTACTCCTAAAAAAGTAAAAATCCAAACCACTTATTAGGTTGATTATGAATCAGTAGTTAAAACTGTGTTACACAATCTTAAACACAGGATAGGTTGACTTTAAGACACGTTCAGCATCTGGTGTTCTTTGGTGTTGCCATGGTTTAGGCCCAGCTGGCAACAAAACACCACGCAGCCCTCACTCTCTCCTCCTCCAGTGGCATGGGGAGGAGAAAATACAAGGAAAGGCTCATGGGTCGAGACAAGGATGGGGGACACTCGAGGCAAGGGGGGGGATCACTCACCAGTTATGGACACAGACAAAACAGACTCGACTTGAGGAAGAAAAATCAATGTAATTAGTTACCAATCAAATCAGAGTAGGAAAATGAGAAATAAAACCAGATCTTAAAAACCTTCCCTGCTCCCCTCCCTTCTTCCCTCTCACCACAAGCTGAAGGGGAACCTCTGCTCCAGCCCAGCTCCTCCCTGGCCTTTCCTCACTGGCCTGGGTGTCTGCAGTGTTGTCTCTCATATCCCAGTCCTCTCTTCATTGCAGACTTTTCACAGCAGGGTTTGTCGATTTCTTTTCTTCTTAAATATGTTATCCCAGAGGCGCTACCACCATCACTGACTGGCTCAGCCTTGTCCAGTGGTGGATCTGACTTGGACCTGGGGCAGCTTCTAGCAGCTTCTCAGAGGAGCCACGCTGGTAGTCCCTCCACCACTACCAAAACTCCACCACACAAACCTAATACAGGTCCCTACAAGAACACCTACATTTATGATAGTTGCCTGTTCAGACAAATGTTGGAGGAATGTGAACTATCACTTATATTTAGATTTTAATTTTCATCAGTAAAATGTGGGTAATGCAAAGGAAAAGATGTCCTAAATATAGCACAGTACAAGTATAGATTGTCTGGTGACTTTTAAGAATTTCTATCTCTGAGCATTACACAGATTTCTGTCAGAAATAGTTTAGGTCTATCCTGCCTGATGGGTTGTACTGGATTACCTGGAGTACCTATATTCCCATCAGCTTTATATTTCTATAAATAGGAAAATTAATATTTGAGGTAGGGATAAGAGTAGATTCTTCCAGCTTTCTCAGCAAGGTCAGATAAAGTACCACAGGTAGAACAGTTTTCTAACATTTAATGGTTTAATTTGGAAATAATGGCATTTATAAATAAGGATTTCATATTTCTCATGCTATTTTTGTGGTTTTAGACATGGGTAATTCTCACAAAAGAGGTTCATAGCAGTGAAATTCTCTCCAAAAAGTGAAATTAAAGAATATATATTGCAAGATCTATATAAAAAGATAAACAAGGTGGAAAAAATAGTGAGAAGGAAAAGAGTTTATGAGACAAATTCTATTAACCATTTTTGTCATGCATAGTGAGAAGTGATTCTCATCTGAACTTGTATTTTCATCTCCATCAACCCGGTTGTGAAAAGATGTAAATTATGTGTATTGTCTCTGCCACACTTGGCTTGTTTGTGTCTCTCCTCAGCAAGCTGCTGTTCTAGGAATGTCTTTTCTCCAAACAGCCCACAGCATCTGCCAGTGGAAGAGGCTAAGAACTTCCCAGCAGAACAGCTTCTGCTCCGTGGGAAGAACGGATGAAGAGAACAATAACAAATTCATGGTGGGGTTTGGTTTGTTTTTTCTTTTTGGTTGTTTTTTTTGTAAAATGTTGTGGGTGTTTTTGTTGTTTTGTTTTGGGGGTGTTTGTTTTTTCCAAAACAATTGTAAACTGTCTAATGGTTCTTTCTGTGCATCCTACAGCTCTCTTCCCTCCATTTGACATGAAATATTTCCTTTTCTTCTTTCAAGGGAACAGCCTGGGTCAATGGCTACATGTGTTGTGGATGACAGCTCTGAGACTACTGTGCACAAGTCATGACCTGCAGATAGTTGAGGACACACTTCCAGTCATCTGTCTTGTTCTTTTGGCTTGGCTGATTAGTGAGAACAGATAATTCACTCCCATCCAAGGTGATGAAAAATAATCTGCCTGTGAGATCACTGTGCCATTAATTCCTTGTACTGGTTTCACAGAAACAAGAACTAGAGGATCCAGCAAGAAAGCACATGACCTGGGACATTTGCATATGTGAGCTTTTCCCCTTTCAGATACCTTGCAATTGCATAGCTGTGAGGAATTTTTAATTGGTTTTCACAACAGATGAACATTTTTCTTGAATTTTCTGGCCTGGAATGCAACCAGATTTCAAACTCCCCTACACTACTGCACTCTGGAGCTCTCATCACTAATGACCAGCAATTAGAAAAGGCTCCAGCAATTAGAAAAGGCTCATTTAAGAAAAATTAGATTGATTTTTTGGTGTTGAATAGAGTTGTATTGGTAAGAGCCACCTCTGTCATGCCTCCAGTTACTTCTTTTCCTCCTAAGCATCACCAGATTCAGAGAATAAGAAAAAAATGAGTAAGGTAACAGCAATGACTTGAAGTGAGAGAAAGCAATACCCTTTTTAAAAAATAATCTGTCTCAAATTACCATTATCTGTGCTCAAGACATCCTCAATTGAGGGCAGGTCTCACAGGGCCATAATGTCAGCATGCACTGGGAGGGATGATCCTTATCCTCAGATTGTATTAAGTGAAGAAAAAAAGGAGGGTTAGAGGAAACAGGGACACAAATTTCAAACATGAAATTCCAGTCATTGGTTATAGTAGTAGCAGAGCTCATTTCTGTGCCAGTGGTGTACATTTTAAGACCTTAAAAAGCTCAGATTACCTTCATCTAATATTGCCAGCTTTTTACTCACATCTTTTCTCAAATGTTTGTTTGTTTGTTATAATGAGGGATTTACTGCTTCAATTGAAAGTCTATGGGTTTCATCACAGGGTCCTGAAAAAGTTGGCCAACGTTATTGTGAGACCTCTCTCAGTTATTTATCAATGGTCTTGCAAATATAGAGAAGCCCAGTGGAGTGGAAGCGAGGAAATGTTATTCCAATCTTCAAGAGGGCAAGAAAGAAGACCTGTTAATTATAAGCCTGACAGTCTTGCTTCGGTGCCTGGTAAAATTATGGAGAAGATTATTCTGGGAGTTATTGGAAAACACTTGAAAGACAATGAAGTTATCAGTTAAAGCCAACATGGGTTCATGAAGGGAAAGGCATGCTTTACTAACTTAATTTCATTTTATGACAAGGTTACCTGCCTAATGGATGAAAGACAAGGCAATTAACATGTTGGGTGGTTTTTTATTTATTTTAAGACTGCTTTTGACACAGTATCCTTTTAGACAAAATGTCCAGCAGACATCTAGACATGTATACAATACAATGCATCAACAATTGGCTGAAGGGTCAGGCTCAAAGAGCTGTAGTAAACAGGATAACCTTTGGTTGGTGGCCAGTCACAAGTGGTATTTCCCACGGCTCAATTTTATGGCCAATTCTCTTCAATGTTTTTTCTCAATGACCTGGACATAGGAGTTGAATGCATACTAAGTTTGTCAACTGTACTAAATTAGGAAGATCCATTGACTTCCTCAAGGGTAGAGAGGCCTTACAGAGAGACCTTGATAAATTAGAGAGCTGGGCAGTCACCAACCACGTGAAATTTAACAAGGACAAATGCCAGATTCTGCACCTGTGGTGATATAACCCTGGACGTATGTATACATTGCAGGATACTCCAGCAAGGCTGGAGTGCAACCCTGCAGAGAGATTTTGGTTGATGGTGAGCTTAATATCAGTCAGCAATGTCTCCTAGTGACCAAAAGCGCCAACTGTATCCTGGGGTGCATTAGGCATAGTATAGCTAAGCAGTTGAAAGAAATTTTCCCACTATAGTCAATGTTGCTGCAGCCGCGCCTCGAGTACTGTGTGCATTTTGGGTTTCACAATATAAGAAGGATATAAAAACATTAGAATGTGTCCAAAAGGGGACAATAAAGGTGGTGAAAGGACTAGAGGGCAAGATGTGTGAGGAGTACCTGAGGATACTTGGTTTGTACAGCTTAGAGACTGCAAGACTGCAAGGTGACCTCACTACTGTCTAAAGATTCCTCATGATGGGGAGCAGAGAGGGAGGTACTGATCTATTATATCTGGTTTATGATGACAGGATATAAGGAATAGTTTAAAACTGCAACAGGGGAAGTTCAGATTGGGTATCAGGAAAAAGTTCTTCACAGAGGGGAGGGGATCAAGCACTGAAACAAGCTCCCCAGGGAAGTGATCATGGCCTCAAGCATGTCGGTATTTAAGAAGCATTTGGACAGTGCTCTTAGATATGTGGTTTAGCTTTTAATTTGCCCTGTGTGGAGTCAATGATGCTTGTGGTTCCCTTTCAACTCAGGATATGCTATGATTCTATAAATCCTAGAAATTGGGGTAAGAGAGGAAGCATTTGTCAAGAAAGCATAAAAAATAATTATTTTAAATGACAAGTAGTAATTGCATTTTCAAACAAATAACATGGTTGTTTGCCTGATTTTTTTCACTTAGAATATTTAAGGATTTCAAACATGTATGTTCAGAAAAATGCATTTGTCAAACACTTAAATGTATTAATTAAGCACCTCTTACAGCCACACATTGTGAGATTGATATGATCTATTTCTACATATCAGGACACAATGGGAATCTGATTAAAATAAAAAACAAACAAACAAAACAAAACACCAAAATTAAAAAATTTCACCCAACTTACTCTCTGTGAATAGTAAGTTAAATATAGATCTTTATTTCAGAACAGAAATTCTTATTCTTCATGGTTTGAATCTCATATACAAAGAATTATAACAGATTTTATTCTTCAGTTTATATTTGACAGTATTTATTCTCACAATTCCTTATATTCTTTTCTCCTGGATGGAATTTAGGGTTCTGATTTACTGTCAAATTCACTATTTAGTATTTTGTACTTTGTAGTGTAATGATGCAGAATTTACATCAAAACATTTATTATATTGACTGCACTGTACTTTCCTCAGTATTTTGTATTTCAGACTATTTTAAAGTATGTACGAAAGTTGTACGTAAAACCTTTAAAAATATTCTTTTGTACTTTTCATTTGACAAGGGTTTTTTTATTAAATCTCACATTTACGTTATTGAAAGTGATTTTAAGGAAGAAATTATTTCTTTATATTCATTGAAAAGTAATGCTTTACTCTTTTTTTTTTTTTTTAATTAACTGTATTTTCCAGTCCACCCACTTTTGGGATAAGAAGAAAGACTTTAGAGATGTATACTTCTTTTTTTTCTCTTATTTAGCTTTACATTTGTGTTACCCTACTGAGTTCTGGTTATAGTGTAACATGTATTTTCTAAATCATGTGAATAAATTATACATCAAACTAAAATGTCATATTTGATTAAAAAAGAACCTATTCAGACATTATGACTTGTACCCATTAGTGTGCAAATGAAGGTAGAAACCTCCATTGTGTTTGCTTTTAACTATAGATGCAGGATACGGTCTTTAATTAAACTCTGTTGGGACAGGTTTAATGTTAACAACCTATTGGGAGAGAGTTCCCCAATGTTATTTCACAGAAGTGAACAAAGGTACTCCCTTATATGAAAAAAGAAGCTCTAGAGAACATTGCAGTAGGAAAGCTGGATGATTAATGACTACCATTAAGATACATGCACCATCTCTATATAGTCTAACGCTATAGGATTCTTCTAGTTGACCTGAACATATTCTCAACCAAATCTATTTGTGATGTTAAGGTAATACATTTCTAGACAATAGCAACAGAACAGATTCCCTAGCAGACATGCAGTAGTAAGCTTGGGAGATAATACAGCAGCCTCTGTACATCACAATTAATTTATCACATCCTAGTGGACCCATTTCATAGAATCATAGAATGGTTAGGGTCAGAAGGGACCTTAAAGACCACCTAGTTGCAACCCCCCTGCCATGGGCAGGGACACCTTCCACTAGACCAGGTTGCTCAAAGCCTCATCCAGCCTGGCCTTGAACACTCCCAGGGATGGGGCACCCACGGCTTTTCTGGGCAACCTGTTCCAGTGCCTCACCACCCTCTCCAGGAAGAACTTCTTCCTTATATCTAATCTAAACCTCCCCACTTTCAATTTAAACCTGTTACCCCTTGTCTTGTCACTACAGGCCCTTGTAAAAAGACCCCTCCCAGTTTTCTTTATACAAATGCACCAACCTGCCAGCTTAAGAATGTTTTACTGCTTTATCTCATTTATAGTTTTCTATATATGCCACAGAGTTTATTTGTCCATATACACCTCATATCAGACTAGGCTAATGAATGCCCCAAACTTCTTACAATATACAAAGACCTTACATTATGTCCCAACTGACTTTACAGATGAAAATAATCTTAAAACTATATTAACTCTTATACATGAGTCTCATTTGTGAAAAGCCCAGTTCTATCTCCTCACTTTCACAAGTAGTCTCAATTCTCCAACATAATGAAACAGAACATCAAGGGCTATTGCCATCAGTTCTAATGATATGGGATTAGCCCGAAGGTGGTATAGGATTTGATTGGTAAGGGCTGACTGCTTTGATTACATAGTGATAATGACTGAAAATAAGTGAGAAGCATTAGCATAGACTAGATTGTCAAGGAATTTCAGTCTTGCAAAAGTTTATTTTAGAGTTCAAAACTACTTCTATTTATTCTCACCCCAGAGAACTCTAATTCCCTAACTGATATATATATATATATATACACATGTGAAGGTACATAGCTATCCAACCACAACAGTTTGATCTCCATGAACGAGTCAAAATGAAATCTTTCAATATTCTAACTCAATGAACTGTAGAGAGCTGGGCATATTTGATCACAAAACTGTAAGGCCATCTTATCTTTGAAAATCATAGAATCGTTTGGGGTGGAAGGGACCTTAAAGATCACCTAGTTCCAACCCCCCTGCCATGGGCAGGGACACCTTCCACTAGACCAGGTTGCTCAAAGCCTCATCCAGCCTGGCCTTGAACACTTCCAGGGATGGGGCATCCACAGCTTCTCTAGGCAAACTGTTCCAGTGTTTCAACAACCTGTTCCAGTGCTTCAAATCTGTGTCCTAGGAACTTTAACATGTAAATATAATGCTTGGCTCAGACATTGTCAAGTGTGGCAAACTGGGACTTAGTGGAAAATGTGCAATAAGCTCTCTATATTTTACTTGGGTGTATTTTCATTTTAGCTGTCAAGGGATCCTCATTCTGTATTTGTGAACTGGCACTCTGAATTAATCAATTTCTTTTGAATGGACAAGTAATAACTGTTTTTGAGAAAATGCATTATTGTTTTGTCTGTTTTTGAATAAATTTGCATGGCATGTTCATATATATACAGATTTGTGTTGTGTATTGTGAAATTCTATAAAGATTTTATTTAATGTTGCTTAGATTTGCAGTAAGGCTTTATCATTAGTCAGAAATACATCTATCTCATTGACTTCACTGCATAGCAGTCCAGCATCAGGAAAAGGCACCTACACTTTAGAGGTAATTCAAATATTAGAATTACATTTTCGTATTTATTTGTCATCATCTATTACAGACAAATCATGCCTGACAAATGTAGTGGTCATCTACAATGGGGTTACAGCATTGGTGGATAAAGGGAAAAGCAACTGATATCATCTACCTGGAATTGTGTCAAGCATTTGACACTGTCCTGCATGACATGCTTATCTGTAAATTGGAGAGACATGGATTTCATGGGTGGACCACTCTGTGGATGAGGAATTGTCTGGATGGTCGCACTCAGAGTTGCAGTCAATGGCTCAGTGTCGAAAGCCAACTGCATTCTGGACTACATCAAAAGAAGCATAGACCGCAAGGCAAGGAAGGCAATTCTCCTCTACTCCACTCTCTTGAGACCCCACCTGGAGTGCTGCATCCAGCTCTGGGGCTCCCAGCATAAGGATGTGGACCTGTTGGGGTCAGCCCAGAGGAGGGCCACAAAGATGGTGTCATGGGTTAATCCTAGCCAGCAATTAAGTAACGCCCAGCCAACCCGAGCAAGAAATAAAGTACCCCCCAGCCTCTCGCTGACCTTCCCACCTCTCTCCAGTGGAGGAGGAGAATCAGAGGAAAAGACAAACTAATGGGCTGATATAAGAACAATTTAATAATTGCATATAAATGAATAAAATAGTGAAACAATACTAACAATACTAATAACATGACTATTACTACTAATAATATGCAATGAAAATAACGGAAAACAAATGATAGAATTGCTCACCCAACAATGGCGGAAAACAAGTGATAGAATTGCTCACCCAACAATGGCCTTGGCGATACCCAGGCCAGGTCCTGAGTACAGAGATTCAGAGATCCTGAGAGCCAGAGCCTGAGGACAATCTTAGCAGAGTGTAAGCAAGTTCCACAAGTGAGAGCACAAACGAGAAAGCCAACGAACAAATGATGGCCCACTACCCACAACCATTTGGATCAGCTGTCTGAATGTTCACCCCGCGATTTTTGTATCCAACAAGCTTAGGAACACAGGTGCAGTATCAGACAGTCCTTTAATTGGTACTAACAATTCTTATCAGCAACTAAAAATGCCAGTGTTATCAGTACCCTTCTCAATGCAAATCCAAACCATAGCCTTATACTAGCTACTTTGAAGAAAAGTAACTGTGTCACAACAAAAAACAGCACAGATAATCAGAGGACTGGAGCACCTCTGCTATGGGGACAGGCTGAGAGAGTTGGGCTTGTTCAGCCTGGAGAAGAGAAGGCTCCGGGGAGACCTTATAGCACCTTCCAGTGCCTGAAGGGGCTTCAAGGAAGCTGGGGGGGGACTTTTTACAAAGGCCTGAATGACAGGAAAAGGGATAACAGGTTTAAATTTAAAGTGCAAAGGTTTAGATTAGATATCAGGAAGAAATTCTTCCCGGAGAGGGTGGTGAAGCACTGGAACAGGTTGCCCAGAGAAGCTGTGGATGCCCCATCCCTGGAAGTGTTCAAGGCCAGGCTGGATGAGGATTTGAGCAACCTGGTCTAGTGGAAGGTGTCCCTGCCCATGGCAGGGGACACCTGCCCATGGCAGGGAGGTTGGAACTGGATGATCTTTAAGGTTCCTTCCAACCCAAACCATTCTATGACTATTATCATCACCCTCTGTTTCTGCAGTGCTTAGTAAAATGCCCTTGCCATCCAGCTGTTCGCTAGGCTCAATGCTTCAGAAACAGTGAATTGCTTTAAAAATACTATGGGGATTGATTTATTGTAATATTCACATAAAGTGGCAACAGAGGAAATGAAGAAAGGAAATTAAGTGATTAATTATGAGCACTTCAGAGGTGAAAGCTCTTATTTTCATCATCTAATTCTTGCTTCCACAAATTTCAAATAAGGCTTTTAAACTGAATTTGCACAAAGATACATTTCTTATTAGTTAAATCTTTGGTCTTTCAGATATTTATGCTTTTCTGTCATGCTAAGTCATCCAGTGTTCACACGTGTGGTGTGCTTAGGCTAGGATTTGGACATCTCTCTTGTATAGATGGGTGCAGAGTCACTTATTTTTAAATGTTTCTGAAGTACATATTGAAATCTTGGGTAGTCTTCCTAAATTTCCTGAATTCCCTGTACAGCCAAAGGAGAGGCAGTAATTTCATTCTAAATAAAAAGTTTAAAACAGTTCACATAACAAACACCCTTCATAACATAATACAGAGAAATAGGGTCAAGTTATATAACTGTGCTGCAAGTAATTTTGTCCAAATATCAGTGAGATGATTGTAATCCCACCTGTCAATATAAGCACACCTTACCAGTGCTAAATACATGCATCACATATCTTACAATCTATTTCTCCTGACACAAACTGGACAGGCAAAATGGAACTAGTGGTTTGAGTCACATCATTTGTGTATTTTTCGTGAATGAATTCGGCCTGTGAAAACTGATAAGGAAGCTGGAAAATTCTCCATTAATGCAGGGGTACAGGAGAGTCAGACAGGGAAAAGCACTGTGAAATCAAGCCGATTTGTTATTGATAAATCTTTTGTGGTGACAAGGGAACATTTTAAGTCACCTGGCACGCAGTTCTAATTTCCAAGGATTTTAGCTAGGCAAACTGCAACAAAAATATAATAAAAAGGCTCATTTTTCTATTAAAATCCCACAAAAATAGGATGTCCTTTGAGGTGTCGGTGTGACTAAGGAAGAAAAACTGCTATTGAGAAGAAGGGTGAACATGAAACAGCACACTGCTTCTGTTAAAGAACAGACCATAGGTAAACCAAGACAAAACTTTGAATCAACATTTGCCATTAGACTCTAGACGAAAGGGGAGTACAAAACCTAAATGCCAAGAAGATGAAGTTTCCTAATTAATAAAGTATGATCTTTCACCCACCTGGGCATTTGGATGCTTTCTACAGTTAATAGGATCTGGCTGCCTTTGGCACCACCAATTTTCCTGGCCAATGTGTGGTATTCAGGATTGTGAGGAAATACTTTATTTGCTTTGGTATTCACACTTGCACCTTCTTACAAAGCGTAAGGTGTGCTCCCTTCCTTTTCAAATGATTCAAAGGTCTCTCTTTTGAAAACCTGATGAGAAATGTCATGGCTGCCTTTGCCATATTAGCTCAGGAGTGACAGCACTCAGACAAGGTGGGCAGAGCAGCATTGATTTCCTCTGCTCTTTGAGGTATTTTTAGTCCACTTTTCTACAGGCTGCCTGGTCTAGGAGCATTTTTCTCACCTGAAACTGATACACTACTTAGAAACATGACTTGGGATAGTGAAGAGAGCATGAGGGAACAACATCATCATCTGGGTAAGGTGCTTCCCCTGAAAGACAGATGTGGGTTATGTTCTAGCTTGAAGGATTCAGAGACATTTTATGATGCAGACATCATGTACTAAACATGAGTTAAGCATCAATGGCACAGTCATTAAGTAAAATTGGGGCAACTCTGGGCTTATGCATGAGCAGGCTATGATATCTGGCAAAACAATATTCAAAAACAGGCTTAAAAAACTATTTTATTGTATCTCTAGGGTTAAACTGATGCTGCTTAGCAGTTCTCAGGATTACTAGAGTCCTAAATTCTGCCAAGTCTTTCTTAAGGCACATAAGACCTTTTCTGGATCTGGCCCTTAGCTTCATCCAGATTTCTTTCAAAACCAATTTATGTATAGCTGCCCATTATGACATACTGTATAAACATCAAGTCACTCAGATGGGCATATGTTACATATTTTCCCACTCTGAGATGGGGAGAAGAGAGTAACACAAAGGTTACTACAAGTTTATAAAAGTTACAGACAAAGTAGAGTTTATGTGACGTGCAGGTAAAACTTGCAGTGGGTTTTTCCTTCCATACACTTCAAAGGTCTAATTTGAGAGAATTAATATATTGTTTGTCCCTAGGAAATTCTTCCTAGGAATTAATTTTTAAATGTTAAATAAATTAGTTTTATATAAAATTTGAAGAATACTGACCTTAAAAATAGGCATATATATTCAGGTCTATAATATGGAACAATAGTTTATTAAAATAAAAGGTAACAGCAACATTAAAGTGTTTTATTTTGCCAGTTCAGATATCCCTTGAAGTATTTATACCTGGAAAGGCGCAACATCGTAGCAATTCATGGCAGAGAGAATGTTGAGAACTGAAAAGGAGTAATTTATTTTCAGAACCCACACTTAACAGAACATAGGCGTATAGAGTATCATAAATAAACAACATTATCGGTTTTTCAGACTTTCAGCTTTAAATACATTGTTCTTCCTTCTATAAAATCCAGATAAATATTATGTCTATTAGATTTGTCATGAGACAAGAGGAATCTTATCCATAATATAAGTCTCTTCCCCGCCTCAAACACTTATGGAGGTATCCTTTAATTCAACTAATTTTTAACGTCAGCTTCAATAATATCCCTGGAGGTATCCTTTAATTCAACTAATTTTTAACGTCAGCTTCAATAATATCCCTGGAGGTATTTAAGAGATGTGTGAAAGAGGTGCTGAAGGACATGATTTAGTGGTGGTATTAGCAGTGTTAGATTAGTGGTTGTACTTGATGATCTTAAAGGTCTTTTACAACCTAAAGATCCTATGATTCTATAATATGGACTGCAAATCAAGATTAACAATTACAATTTCATGTCACCTTTTTTTTTTTTAATGTGATAGTTCTTTTAAGATAATTGCCAGACCATTTTTAAGGCTGCCTCTACATATACAACATGCTCTCTCTCTTGCATAGGCCAGACCCACAGTCCTTCATTTCCTAGAGCACTCAAGCAAAACACAAAGGTTCCACATCACGGATTGAGAGGTGATCAGGATCACTACAAATTCTGGGTGCCATTACGCTATATAAAGAAGTTAGTACCACTTTGAAACAAATACACAGATTAAATAATGGAATGTTTGTAAGGCCCAGATAAGTCTGTGTAGCAGAAACCTCTGAAAATATCACCATGGACTTGAATAAAACATTAGATATTTCCCATCTAATTTCTTCCTTATATACTGTTTATTTCAGTCTCACAAGTACAGTGATCTCTTTCAGCTGCCTTACAGCCCATAGTAACTTCTTCCAGTGATCATTCTTCGGGCACAGCTGGTTTTTTCAAACTCATAGGAATTCAGTTCTCTGCTTTTATTTCACTCATCCTCTCCTGGTAACCAACTGCACAGTAGCCCACTCTCAGCAGCTCTTTTCACAGGTGAAATATAGATCCTGTAATTGCACTACAGCTCCAATTCCCTTGTACTTCTCATACTGTACTGAAGTAGTTATCAACATCTTCATTTTTACACTGAAGAAAGAAAATATCCATATTTATATAATCAGTTTATCTTGATTTTACTGACCTGTGTTTTTGCTAGACAGACCATATTACTTTGTTGTTCTCTATCCTTTAAGTTACTTCTAATACATAACAGAGTGCTGGTTTTTTTTCTTAAATTACCTAAGAACCAATATTCAAAAGGACACATACCTCAACTCACTAAGTACTCTTTGAGATCAGTGCTAAAATGTTTATTTTTAAATACAGAAGAAACAAAGTCAGACCAAAGAAAAACACCTGTGAAAATTGTAACCTCATTTTTTCAATACATTGTCCTGAAAATACAGGTTATTTCTAAAAACAGGTAAAGTAGGGAAAAAAAGTTCTAAGACAACTCTCTTTCAACCCCTGCCCCCCAAAACCCCCAAACCACGAAGATAACTGCTTCCAGGCAATTTTTGAAGTACTGTGGAACCTTCCATGAGATACGTTATTATGAAGGTTAGTTCCTTGTAATCCCACTGCATCCCCACACATTCTTTCACATCCTTCATATGTAAGTCTGAACCACAACCCATAACTGAAAAATGACCTACCACAATCTAAAAAGATTATCTTTCACGGGATGTTTGGACTATGTGTCAAAAATGTTTAATCATAATGTATATCCAGAATAAACACTGGACTGTACCTACAAGATATAAGACAGAGGAGATGAAAGGTCCGCTGCAACCAAATGTACAGTTTAAACAACAGTCAATCAGTAAATCATGAAATACGAACATTCATGAGCCATACAGTACAATTATTTTTCAAAGAAATATTTGTGTAAAGTATTATATAGGACTTGTATTTATATATATTGATTTTATTTCTACAGGCTATTTACAGATTCTTTTTCTCATGCTGGGGTGTGTTTGTTTAAACACACATTTTTCACTAATGTTTTAAATCAAAGTCTGTGTCAAACCAAGATTCAGATCTCACCCTCTAGCATGTTTTATCACATTTTACACTCATTTCCATTTCAACCAGATTAAGGAAGCCCAAGCACACTACTTTTTATAGGTGACATAAGTTCAAGAATATGAAGACCATGCTCAACTTATTCATTACAGGACCTAAAATGGATTTCTGTGATTTCTGTGCTGTCTAAATTCAAAACAGTGATTCAAACCAGCTATTGCCAAAGGGCGCAGTTTCTGCCACCATATAGATTCAATGCATATTTAATAATCTTAATCAGACTTTGGTCACAACATCTACTGATTTGTTAATAATTCAATGTAAAAAAAATTAATTTTCTCGGTGAGTCAAAACATGGGGGAGGGGAAGTGTTATAATTTGCAAAATCACTTTGTTTATCTTGTTCCATGAAAAATTTCATGGGTCAGATGATCAGCTTACGAAAAAGGTGTTCCAGGACACATTCCACATAATTCAAGACATGAACCTTTGTTTCATAATTCCTATTTCTTGCACAGCCGTGCAAAAGACCTGTGCCCCTGCGGTCTCTCTGTAAACAAAACCCACAGATGTCTGAATCACAGGGTTGTCTGGTATTTTCATAACCAAGAAAAGAAAAAGTAAAATAAAAGCTTGGTCAATCTTAAAATAAAAATGTTATTTTAAAAAAAAAGTTTGCACAAGACATTATGAATATTTTTTCCCAATTTTTGAGATGATTTTATAAATATTTGTACTTCCAAATATTATAAAGAAAAAAAAAAAAAGCTTCACTCTTCTACCAAAACTTAACATTCATCACTGAAAACAGCCTGAATACATGATTAGATCTTATATACCCAGGCCATGCCCAAATAGTCATATTTGTGCAACCAGGGTCACACAGAATGGAGGCTGCACACCACTGTCATTTGACTTTGAGAGTATCACACCAGAAGTCATAAAGAAACATCAAGAACATTCATTAACTGAATGCACTGTGTCTGCTTATGTTTGCATAGATATGCACTAAAGACCAGACTGCTGGATTCAGCCCAAATATATAATAAAACAAAATGCTGGAAGATTTTGTGCTGGTTTTCATTGAGTCTTACAGTCTTTCAGACAGACATAGCAAAACGTGTTGAACAATAAGGTAGAATAAGAACAGACATACAGAGAGGATTGAGCCAAAAACGTGAGGATGAAAATCTTGGATATAATACAAACATGCAATTCATTAAAGCTTTGAAGCTTATTCTGGTAGCAGGTGCTTGACTAGACAGGAAGGAAGGACACTGGGAGGCCAATGATGAGCAATGAAGGGCTTAAAAAAATCCACCCTCGTTCACCTCTCACTTTGGCACATATCAGAAATATTGCACTGTAAGTTATGGACTTGTCTTGCTGCAATCTGTGTGATATGTGTGTTCTTTCCCATAGTGTCATCTGGCCTTGTAAAGCACATGTAAACCACAAGTCATAAAAAAAAGAAAAGAAAAGACACAAGAAAAAAAACCCTCCATAAGTTCTTTGCAAATAAAATTTTCAGATAAAATCATTCATTTCTCAGCTTCTGAAAATCTGAGAATCTCATATGATTTGTGAAAGTTTAGTTCCTGTTTGTGCTGGTTTTGGCTGGGGTGGAGTTAATTCTCTTCATAGTAGCTAATACAAGGATGTGTTTTAGATTTCTGCTGAGAAGAATGTAGATAACACACTGAAGTTCTAGTTGTTGAGTGGCTTTGTGGTTCTTAGTTATTGACAGGGGTTAAATCACAACACAGTTAAAAGAATTAATATTCCACTAGGAACTCTAATATTGATTTCCGAATGCAAATTTCACCTTTAATGATTGAAAATCATTGTCTAGAAGGATTATTCAAAACACTGGACTTCAAGCAGTGGTTTTTAATAGATTGGAAAACCAAGTTTTATAGATTCTCTTTCTTCAGATCTAAATGGCTTCAATAATCTAAAAAGAATAACATAATTTTATTTTCTTTTTGGCCAAAGACATGACTACCCTAAGGAGAGACTAGTTACATACTCGTATATTTACTGAGATGTGACTTTTTTCTTAAATAATTGTGTCTTTTTGAAGAAATGGAGTTCTACAATAAGAATTTCATAAATTTTAGGCTACTAAGAGTATCATTCTTATAGACAGGAGGCCTGAGTTGGCAGCATAGTTGTAGAACCATTGTTTTTTCTCCTAAAAATGGACAAATGAAGAAAAGAAAGCATGGAAATTTGAAATATCTGTGGTCAAATATTCTCACTGAAACTGTGTGGGGTGGGGTTTTTTCCCCCTTCAGACTTCAATTTGACTATATTCCAGCAGATTAGTTGTCAGTGGTCTTGCTCCCTAGTGACAGGATAGCACCATGCAAATAGTATCTTAGAATATGAAACCATTTGCGTATTAGGCCTAAACCTGATTCTACTTGGAATAAAAAAAAAAAAAAAAATATTTGCCTTTGCTTTCAACAGATGCTTTCTAGCTTTAACATTGTTCTTGTGGATACACACCCAGCAATCTAATAAACCACACAAACACATTACTAGCCCCAACTATTTCATATTTTCCTACTTCAGATCTATAATTTATAAAGGAATTAAGTTAATTACAGACAGTAGACTTGTGCTCCACATATGAAATACCTCATAATTTAATTTAATTGAAAAGAAATCAGCAGTGCTGATGTCATGGAACCCAGTTCCTTTTCCTGATGACCAAGTCAAGGTGTAGCAGGAACCAGCAAAAGTCCTTATTTTTTTTACTGGTTGCACTGAGTTTTTCCTGTTAATTTTGCATGTCAGATGAGTAACTGTCTCAGAAAGGAACATAACACTATCCATTTTCAGGATATGCATGATCACTGATGATTATGTGTCAGAGAGACAGAATGTGTTGACAGTGGCATATCCCCGGAAGTCTACTTTTCAGTCAGTATTCATTAAATCACATTCAACAGTTCATTAAATAGAGGCAAACAACTTATAGCTGTTAAGAGGAAAGCATGCATCTTTGTGTGTACAGAGGTAAGATTTTAAAGCGTAAATGGAACTTGAAGAAAAAGATACATGGTTGTGGTTATTGTGTAATATAATGTTTATTTTGAGGTAGTTCATTTTAGCATAAAACCAATTATCAACAGAATGTTTCATGTATTAAAGACAACAGCAAATATTGCATTCATAATGAAAACATTTATAGTATGATGTAGCATGATAAAATGTGTTTTATTCCAACGGTACTTTAAATAGGTTTCCTTCAAATTCGTGTCATGTTATTACTAGAGACATTTGGTCATTGTGAACCCATTAGACATTTGTAAACGTTTGTATGCAAATGTTCATAATGAGATAAAAAAAAGATATTTCTCTATTTCTGAGCATGATGTGACATTACTGTCAATATCAATATACTAAGCAAAACATAACACAATCAAAGTTTCAGAAGCAATATCTCAATGCAGCATGCAATAGCACAGTCATTTGTACATATTTGCATTATCCGAGTTGTTTGCAAATAGTATGAAGCAGAACTAAGCTTAATTTAATTATGCTTTCATTTCTCAGGAAGCTCAGTGAACACCTAATTTAGCCTACTGGAGCTCTGCTTCCCACTCTCCATCTCGTTCATATGCAGAAGATTCCCCAAACCAGATATATCAAAATGGATTCATCTCACATTTAATTCCAGAAGAAACATCATTTCACCTGGGATTTTTTGTGATGTAGATTCCCAAGCTACTGACCTGCCGAAACCCAGCCCTTTAGCCAACATGAATTGCAATGCCTCTCTTTATTTCAGTGAAACAAAGCAGGGTCTCGAGCTTGGAGAACTCTCTGCTGGCTGATACTGCAAATTTTTCTTGTTAGCTGCTACCCTCTTGCTAACTTAGGAGGAGGGAGGGAAGGATATACGGGAAGCAATGAAAAGCCTTTATTCTTTTGCAATGCTTGAAGTCCTGCTATTTGCAGAGCCCTCATTTCAGATTAAAGCCTGAATGGTGTATAAAAATGTTACTGGTCTTACCAGTATTTTCTCCATTAGCTGATATAAAGTGAGCACAAATTCTACTTTTACTCTGATGCACTGACTTTCCTTAAGATTTTATTCCTTGAAATTTGGTTACTTCAGTGGAAGGAGCTGCAAAGGGTTATCCAGGACATTTGATCAAAGGAATGTCTTCTCGCCAGGGATGCCAAAGACAACAGCACTTCTCTTGCATCTCTCCAGCCTTCCTCTGGTTTGATATGAAAGGGTAATCTCAGGAGATTGATTTTTCAGTGATGGCATGAATGACACGGAACATGTTTCTTTCTTACCTGTTCCTAATGTTGCAGCATCTTCCTTTTCGTGTTCCATGTTTCCCAGCTGTGCTGACTGGAAAAGCAGCACATTAAAAAAAAGAAAAAGGAGAAAAACTTTAAATGTAATGCCTGTCAAAAGAAATGGAAGCCTAACTAAACAGAATTCGTAGAAGTATGGTTAAGGCAATAAAATATAATTCCCCACTGAAGAGATTAAGATAAACACTTTAAATACAGGTTATATATATGCTTTGCTGATAAGGTTTAGAGACACAGCAGAGTTATTTATATAATTTCAGACTCTGCTGACTGCAATCTGTTGCATACATGACCTTCAGTTAAACACAGCAAGATCAGTGATTTTTGATCTTGTGATATTAAATTAATTTCCCTGTCAAGATCTGGTCATAGAGAATATGGTCTCTTGCACTGCTTTGTCTCTTAAGTAGTAGAGGCCATTTCTGCCTTTTCTTTTGACTCAAGAGATGGGGAATTTGTATTTTACACCAACACTAACAAAGGAAGCATCTAGAGAGCCAGCTAACAAAATGCTGGCCCTATGGGCATAGACAGTAGCACACCTGAGCAGCTCAGTAAGGGTCATCCTGGAGCATTCTCCCCAACTTAAGCAATGGAAGGATGCCTATGTGACACTTAGGGTTGCAGCCCTTTTCCAGAGAACTGGTTGTGTACTCAAACACAGGGTAATCTCCCAATATCCTTGGCTGTTCAAAACCAGGACAACTCTGTTTCACTGAGTGGGGGGCAGGTCTCTGTCTACTCAGCAAGGATGGCATTGGGGTTGACTGCTGCTTAAGACTGATTCTTCTTTCAGACCTTTAACTAGTAATTAAGAAAAATGTTTAAGTTTTATGTATTTATCTGTTTGGTATTGGCCTGCCTTCACCTTTCCTCCCTTTCTTCTATCTGAGTTAACCTGCAAAGTAATAATCATGTTTCTGATTTCCAGGTATTTCTTTCTTTTGATGTCTCACATGACTGCTTGCGTGTATGGTTAGTGTGTATAAGAGCATTGATTCACTGTTTCAGGTATCACTACAGATCAGTATAACAGACCATCTTTGCTTAAACTGTCTGTGAATTGACAGGGGAAAAAGATGAGATGTTTACAGACTTACTGACATTTAAAAGAGCAAACAGCTGCATGTGTAATTGTGTAGATATCATATCATTACCAAGTCTAAAAATATCATTCTTAAAGTTCATTTGTACCAAAGAATTAATATTTTTATTACCATACATTTAGCCAAACCATCAGAGTGAAGGCCAAATCATTTTGTTATAGTTAAACACACCAAAGAGGCAGTTTAACACACCTAAATTCTAAACCTCAGTAATTTTTTACTAATAAATGATCATATTTTTTCTCAAAATGTTCAAAAAATTTCTCACACAAAACAACTTTCAATCTTTTTAATATCCAGTAAATGCAGAAGCTTTTTCTTCCCTAAATTAAATTATTTTGTTTCAAAAGCCTGTCCTGAAGCTCAGTCCCAAATGTGTTTGTCCATGGCTTTCTGACAAGTCTCTTCTGCATCCTCTGTGGTGCCTGTGTTTGGTGATATGATTCAAGATAATTTTGATTCTGGAAAGATAAGTTACTCCCCTGAAAGAGTTCTAGTGCCTTCACATCTCCCTCTGGCAGCCATTCATTCACCAGTATTGCAAGACTGAAGGGTGCTTTTTGTCTCGGTTTACAAAATTTTAACACTAAACCACCAAATTATTTTCTTAAACACAAATATTAAAATTGCATCCTATGAGAAAATTAGTACATTAACAGCCTTTTGCAAGCCTAACTTGGAAATAATACAGATTTTAGGGACTAATGCATGTGTTCATGGAATGTTTTAATCAATACAAGATGCCAACATATATGTCTATACATAAAAGATTTATTCCTAACAAACATAGGCATTCTAAAGGAGTTTATGTAGATTATGTTTATATACAGAACATTTTGTGAGAAGCAGACTCCAAAAAGTCCCTCAACTGTAATAAAATTAAATTTACATATATACTATCTTTAGATATATTCCTTGAATGCTGTACTTTAGTTTGCAATATTCATTTCCACTGCTGAAAATTAATTACAGCTTCTAACTAAATAATTTAGTGGCTACTCATGATTTTCAAAAGTTTCAGCCATGCAAAATACTTATTCATTACAATTAGAGATGGAAAAGACAAGGTAAAGATGTCTTTATTTAAATTAAATATAATATTAAATCAAATCTATCTAGGAAGAGTACCATGTAGAGAGAATTCTTGAATTTAAGATGATTAGCTAAGCTCATATGCTGCTATTCTGATATTTTTATAGATTCTACGTGTGTCTATGGAAACATATTGTGAAAGAGAACACACAATCGCACATTTCTTTCAATAGTTTCATGCATCCAACTTAAAATTTTAGTATGATTTTTATATTCATCAATCAGGAATAGTTAAGGCTTTTGACCTAATGTATTATCAGGATGGGGTCTCAGTATGATTTTCATTAGTATTTTTTATGATATTACTATTATAAAATCTGTGCTTCTCAAAAGATACTGCATGGCCAGTTTCCGGAAATGATGCTCTAGATCAAGAAGTAAAACCAAAATCAGGGATGTACACAAAATAGAAGCTGTCACTAGAAAAGACCAAAAGTGCTTTGGAACCTTAGAAAAATAATATTGATAATAGGTAATCTTCATAACTGGCTTCCTGGCACTCGTACACATGCTGATATAAGCAGGAAACGGAAAGGATCCTGGAGAAAAATGTGCCACCTATCCACTCAAGGGCCTGCTTCATGGTACTGCATATTTGCTGCTCCACAGACCACTCAGTCTTACAGGTTACAGCTACAGCGATGCTGAAATAACTTAGCCATGTCACTTTCTGAATAAACAAGCCATTTCTGAAAAACAACAGTTCCTTCATGACCACAGTACTTTTCCTGCCATCACATTTTACTATACTTTCAACTACTGTCAGTAATACTGCTTGTTCTCTTCCTATATAAAAATTAATCGTATTAATTACATGACAAAGGTCTAAAGTATCACAAAGGAGTGATTTAGAGTATGTCTCTAGTTTTTATCTTTGTTCTATACAGTATTGTGCAGGGTGGCTTGAATCAGAAACACAGGGTTTCTGTACTCCTATCTATAGGGATAGTAATTAGTATACATATGACTTCTATATTCCTGTCTATATTGCTTTTATGTATAGCCTATTAGCCAATGATTTGGTTCAAGAGTACCATCAGGAAGCCTAATGGCACTTTTAAATCTTGACTGGTTGCTTGTTAAACATGCTGCCTATTGTCTATGAAGACCTGTCCTTGGCATCAGTCTTCGAACAAGTCAAGGTGCAGAACTGTTTGATTTCTTATAAGACGTGCAGAACTGTGTAAGAAGGTACCCTGAAATGATTGAATGTATGATTGAGGATGTTGTCTTGGAGCTGATTTTCAATAAAGCCTTAACAGATGAAATAAATCTTCAACAAGTCCTAGAATCTAGGAGAAGGTCATTAACTTTTAATGCATATTAAATAATTAATACAATCTCTCCATATGAGAAAGAAAACATTGGATAGCATAGCCGTTATCAAGAACCTGCTGCCAACATACAAAGGTTTCCGCTGTTTGAGTACTTGCTATCGCTGATGTCTTGGAATATTTTCTGTCACTTTTCAACCTGAAATTTCAGGTGTTTGGCAGCTGGAAAGAACCTCACAGTTTTGTTTGTTTTACAATGGTCTGCCCCAGGCAAAATGCTTTCATATTGACAAGACTCCACTTTACAAGATATATTATACTAAAATATGTTTGGCAAGCTTTGTAAACAGAAAAAATGCTGTTGCCAGAGACAAAAGGAAGAGAATTCATTACTAAAAGGAAAAAGGATACTGTATCCTATATCAGGGAAGAACAACCATGCATATATTACACAGGATGAATACTAAAATTAAGCACTGGCAGCGTAGTTATCTGCAACAAAGAAAAAGATGTCCTTAAAAGGAGTGAATGATTTCTTCCTAAAATGGACACTGAAAGTAGTTGGAGTAATATACTTCTGCTTCTTACAGATAGTGAAGGCAGTCTAGGCAAGATGGCCAGATATAGATACTTATATTTTCAGTTGTACATGTGTACAGTCAAATAATGTAATCCTCTGGGTGGGATTCCTCCTAAGTTTGATATGTGTTACCAAAACTAACAGACAGACACATTACATTAAATGCAAAAGGTAAATGAAATTTTTAAAATTAAAATGCATGAGTATTATAAGACTTAGGACAGATAGTAGTCATCCCATCTGTGCTGAGCCTGCCTGTGTTCATTGCTCTATAATAAAACCCCACAAGTAAAAATCTAGTGACTTAAAAGATGGAGGCTAATATTTTCAAAGGGACTTCAAGGCTCCTTGTAGATTTCCAGACTTTATAGCAGTATTAGAAGAAGGCAAATCTAATCCTACCATACCAACATTGGAAATTGGTACCTAAGTCCCCTAGCATGACATTTTCAAAGGTGCTTAGATCAGTACAGTAGCACAGAACAACAGAAGACATTTCTAGTCAACATTCCACCACTGTTTTTTTAAGAGGTATTTCCTAGAAAAGCTCCATATGCACAGAGCTGAACCAAAGCTTATTCACAACATTTAGAAGGACTTTAATTCAAAGGCAAGATTTTTTTTAATGGGCTTTCCCACCAATGGGAGAAATCTCAGCAGAGGACAAGGAAGACAATACCTCCAGAAATGTGAATTCTTTAGAAGAAGAGTGAGTTGCAGTAAGGTTAGGCAAACCAAAAGCTGCCTTAGAAATCCTAAAACTTAGGAGATCTGAATCCTTCTTTCCTTCTGCCTTTCACTCAGGTTTCCATTGGCACATGCTGCAGGTATTTAGCTTGCATTTTAATAATCAGGGGGTGGGGAGAAGGAAATCCATTCACAAGGCCTGAAACTTCATGACATACAGTCATATTACAAGAGATCGCTGACTCAATTTTTAAAATATGCAGACAGTCTGTGGGCTTTCTGGCTCTCACTTATATACATATTTCTAAGTGAGTGAAGTCAATCCTTAGAGATTTTTCATGAGTCATTCCCCTTCTAAATATTCTTCTTTGGTACTAGACTGATTCATAAGCAGGGAATCAGGACCTCGTTTCTTAAAAGTGATCTATGCGTCTTCTAGGGCTTTAGTCTACACAGGTTAAGTCATAAAAGCCTTACTAAATGATTTTTTTAACAGTTTTTCCTCACAGCTGTAACTGCTGGACCATCTAATCTATACATTACTTCAAAGAGTAATCACCACCTTGTTGGTTCTGTGTTGTATAACTCAAAACCTACTTTTATAAGGATAGGTCTGTATGGGCATACATAACTGCTAGAACCAAAAATAGAACAGTTTTACTAAAGGACTAATACCACAACTCATGTTCCAGGATTTCTCTGAACCTGATGTTATAGAATTCTGATAGCAATGTTATTCCTTTAGCGTGTGCTTGTTGCCATTATGATTACTTGTAAAGTTACATCATCTTTTCAACCCTGGTTTTTTTTTCCAAGTTCCAGGAAAAATTTCATATGCAGGATGCAGTTGCCTACAGACAGGCATTTTTAGACGAGCTGTGCACAGTAATATTATATAAACCTCAGTTAAATTAAACATTTCTCCTAGCTCTATACAGGGCACTTACAGATATTGTGTGGATAGGATGTGCAGATGTGTGATTTGAAAGATCACCCTACACTTATGACTTCCCCTATTATGGCATTTTTGTCCTGCTAAAAAAAAATCCTTGCTGACATTCCATCTAACAGCAAGACTGTCGTCATGGTGCATTTTAGTCACAGTTATTAGTAGGGAAACAGGCCTTATTTCCTTTATGCTATACACCATAAACCTGCATTTTTGGATCCCTGGCTGCTGCAGACTACTTCTAAAACATCCATAAAAGGTCACTAGTAAGCAAGCTCAGTGTCAGTATGTTTACATCTGCTTTACAAAGAGGAAGGCGTAGGGGCCTATAAATTTAATGCAGCTAAACCCATAGTTTTAAGTCCACGTGCTTACGATATATACATAGAGCTGAATGTCACTGTTTTTAATAGTATGTAAATGTATGGTAACCAAGGAGAAGAAAACCCAGAGGCAGCTGTCAGAATGAGGACTGGTAGAAGAAATACGTTAGGCCACCCAGGACCAATAGCCAGATCCGTGAAAGGACAGACAGAAGGGCTGTGAATTTAAGTCATGTACGTCTGTTCATGCGAAAATTTTTTATCTGGCAGGGCAAATTATTCCGTGCAGAACTAAGGGCTACAGCTGCCCGAGTTCTTGTCCATGAGCTATGCTACACTGCACTGTGCGCTACAGGCAAAACTTCAGCCTGCTTACCATTTGCTTGAGGTACAAGGCACCTCAGTTAAGAGCAATATTCCCTATACATATAGCTATATCTTTGTTTGCTCAGTTTTATCTTTCCTAGGAAGACAAATAGTGTAAGCTTGCTTTGGCAGATCTTTAATGTTGCTATTAACAAGCAGAGTTTCTTGGTTTGAAAAAATTATACGCTGCTTTCCAAAGCACTCTCTTTTCTTGCTAGAGTCCTTTTGATCTGCGTATCTCATTTCTAGTGCAGCACACCAAAGCCAAAGATTCCAGAGGAGATAGCAATGTCTCTGAACTCCGCAGGTTCTATTTACTAAATAAGGAACAAAGAGCAGAGTAAGCTCTTCCAAAGCTTTGCCTGAGTTCTGATCCTAATTAAATTAATAAAACTTAAGGAAATTCCTTCAGCTCTGGTGACAAAATCCTGAAGCATCAATATGAAATATTGGTTCTGATCTCAGAAGAAAAATGCACTCACCATAAAGATTACAGGTACTGAGTTCAGAATCAAGAAGCCCATAAAGCAGTTTTTTGACAAACTGCACAGTGATATCTTTAACTCCAGCCTAAAGCATTTATCCAGAACTGAAGGTAAGGTTCAACATTTATTATTTAACAAATCTTGAGGGACTTTTTAAATGGTGTACAAGAAGGTGTGGATTCTGCAAAGCACAGTGTTATCTACAGCCTTCTGTTACCTCTTTAGAGTGTCACTGTGGTGCTGACAGAATATATAAGTTATTTGAAATAACATTTTCTTATTATCCAGCATCAAGGTGGTAAATCCTAACATTAGACGTTTAAAATGTAGCTGCATATAGGATAGTTTTGGATAGAAAAAATAAGAGATTTGATCCACAATGCTACCTTAACTGGGGCTGAAGTCAACTTTAGAGGTTTTCATCAAAGAATTAGACTCTCTACCACCACAGATACTCTTTTTTTATCCAGTAAAATTCCCTAACATTCTTCCCTAAAAAGTCTCCCAGGCAGTTCAGCAACTGTATCTTGCTCAAGCGCTCACTGGGTGTTCCATTTAGGTCCCTTTTTATTTACAATGCTTGAAAG
Source organism: Eurypyga helias (assembly GCF_000690775.1). Classification (NCBI taxonomy): domain Eukaryota; kingdom Metazoa; phylum Chordata; class Aves; order Eurypygiformes; family Eurypygidae; genus Eurypyga; species Eurypyga helias. Next base: position 52,046 of record NW_010271344.1, read on the forward strand.
GTGCAAACTAGTAAGCAAAATTAGAATTGACCCTCACCTTTTTACAAACATCTAACCTGCAAAAACATGTTTAAGTATAGCAATGGCTACGTGCTGTTCCTGTACAATTTCCCAGTTGTCAGAGTAACTCTCTCCAGATGCAAAGGTCTCAAGTTCAATTGAGCGCTCTGCCTGTGGTAGCACCAGAGTTACAGTTCATAGAATCATAGAATCATTTAGGTTGAAAGTTACCCTTAAGTTCATAAGGTCCAACCATGAACACCATGTTGCCATGACCACCACTAAATCATGTGCCTAAGTGCCATGTCTACACATCTTAAATACTTCCAGGGACACTGATACAACTACCTCCCAGGGCAGCCCTTTCCAATGCCTGATAACAGATTCAGTAAAGAAATTTTTCCTAATATCCAACCTAACCCTCCCTGATACAACTTGAAGCTGTTTCGTCTTGTCCTATAACTTGCCACTTAGGAGAAGAGACTGACACTCAACTCACTACAACCTCCTTTCAGGTAGTTGTAGAGAGCGATAAGGTCTCCCCTGAGCCTCCTCTTCTTCAGGCTAAACAACCCCACTTCCCTCAGCCGCTCCTCACAGAACTTGTGCTCCAGACTCCTCACCAGCTCCATTGCCCTCCTCTGGATTTCATTGCTCTTTTTTCCCACCACCAAGAAATGAGAAGTGCTGAAAGGTGATTCTGTTCTGATGTGGAGGCTTCTTTCCATTTTCTGTTGAATTTCCTACCCTGTGAGTAGCAGAATTAAAGATTTGTTGGCCCAGGAATAAGATGCAAATGGGACCTTTGTTTTCTAGGAAGGTGAGCAGGGTATTACTGAACCAGAGAGGGGAAACATGAGTTCTAGTCCCTGTTAAACAGGCTATTGTTGTTTTACTTCATATTAATAAAAAACAGAATAAGATTCATAAATCTTCCCCTACCTATAAGCAGGACTACTGCTTTTATGGAATTTTAAGATGTACAGTATTTCTCATAAGAGTCAAAACCTTTCATGTCTGGCAGTTCCACTCACGCTGTGTAGAAGCTCAGAGCACACAGCAATTTCTTGAGAGACATTTGTGCTCATTCTGGAAAAGAGCAGTTACGCTGACCATTTGTTACTTCATTTGATTTGAGAACTCTTTTGTCCCTTGAGGGCAAAGCAGATGGAAATGTGAAAAAAAATCTGAAACACCACATCAGAAAAGCACACCCAGATGCATATCTGCAACAAATACAGCAAATGCTTAGACCATTTAATTTAGCTGCTCTATTTGCTGCTGCCTGCTCACTCACCCATCTTTCTGGAAATGTGAAAGGGCTCATTTTTCTTCTTAATGTTTCCTTACTTTATGGGCTGAATTATGACTGACAGTCATCTGGGGATCGTTCTGTGTATTACATCCCCTTTCTATTTCTCAGTATTGCTTATAGCAATACATCACTGAAGAAAATAAAACAGAGTCATTAGAAGCAGATCCTGTCAGCCATTTCTTACCTGAGTGGTAGTCCTTGTGTGTGTATTGTACCATTCATTACAAAGGCAGTATTTGATTAAAGTAGGGTGCCTGGTTGTGGGAAAGGTTGTTTCCAGAAAAATATAGCTCTTCAGACTGCTTGTCCAAAGAAACAAGGATTAGGCAATCATCTCATTTCAAAACGTGTGACTACACTTTCTTATTTACTCATGTCCAGCTTCAGCCAAATCTGGCACTGGTGGGGAAGGTCTCACAGTTCTGCAGGTTTCATGAGCAGAGGCATCTGTATAGAAAAGCACTATGTGTATGCTGGCAGAGAGCAAGGTGCAGCTGGAGATCACTCTTTGTCCTGCATTAATCACATGGATTCCAAGCCCTCCTAATGGGTTAATTCCTGAGTGCTGATAGTATTAGACAACCACAAAGTCAGCCACTGCATATCTTACAAACTAAGCTTCAGTAATTCTACTGTCCATGTTAAGGTCTGCAATTTTTTTTTTTCCCCCCTAAAGTACTGTACAAACTAAGGAAATTCAATACTACCTAATTATTATTAATATAGTCCTTGACTAACATTGGCATTAGCAGTGTTTAAAGAAACAAGCATATTAACAAACATGAGCTAAGAGTTTTGAAGTATGCCTGTTTTCCTAATGTAGACATACGCTAAATAAATTATATTTTATCCTATATGGGAGCCAGTACAACACGTTAATTCTATAGCAGTCCTAAAGGATGTCGTTTTCAGCCAGACTGAAACAAGTAGCATAGAGAGATAGATTTCTACCAGTGTTTAGAATTCTGTTGGGATATTAATAACTTGAATGACAATACAGTCTATTTCTACATTAGAAGACAGAAGTATTTTGCACAAAAATATGCTGTTTGGCAAATCTGTTAACTATGAGTCAGCCAGACTATTGTAACCCTACATCAACAATGTCTGACAGGGATGTCTGTTTGGAAAGACAGTCTTTTTGAGAAGTGTAATGCAAGATTCTCAGTTGCTGAAAAAAAGAGAGACACCCTGGAGCTCTCAGCTATACACAATTCAAGTTGTAGTTCTGGTCCTCAGCAAATCCCAAATCACCTCCTTAATCCATGTGCCAGAACTTCAGATTCTACTACCCAAATTAGTATTGGTACATACAATGTTGGAGCTCAGAAGCAGTTATCTAGCCCAGAATATCATAACAGCTGTTTCATGTGCTGTCAGCTAATCCACAACTATCCTAGAAGATCAGTAGGTGAGACAAAAAAGGTGTCCAGCTTGCCTTCAGACTTCTAAAGCCTGCATAGAGCGCAACACATGACTTATTCACTCCTGTGGAAAGCCATTCAGTTGCCTATTCAGACTGAAAAACCTATCCATTCCTACTTCTGCTCCATCAATAAAGTCAGAGACTGGGAAATTATACAGGTGACCAAACCTAAGTACCTATTCTAGATGAAAAGTTTTCTCCCCTCAGTGAACTGCTTACAAAGTGTCCGTCACCTGCTATGGAAAGTGAGACACATCACATGTGGTCATCTCCAGCACAGATATAGGTGTCTGAACCTGAACTATCCCCTTTAAGCCAAGTCAAAGATGTGCTCCGTGTGGTGACAAAAGTGAGAAGCTCCCCTTGGAAAGGGAAAGCTTTCATTGTGTCCATGGCATGCATGGGTAGAAAACCCTAAGAGAAGATACAAATGCTTGGTAGGACAAGGGTGATAGTGGGAGAACAGCCAGATTATGATTATCAGCAGGGGGTTCCTTGGTGCCCTCTGAAAACTTTTGAGGAAAGATGAAATGTTGGAGGTGTGTGCAGATGATGTGAAAGAAAAACCACTTGGCAGAATACCAATGGAGTTCCACTATGGTGAAGCAGAAACAGACAAGGGAGCAGTAGTGGAAGTAGGTTGTACTGTCATGCATGAGATAATAGGGACGTAAGGTCAAAGACAGGATGGATGTGGTTTATGTAGTAGTAATGGAGCTGGAATAAAGAGGATTAAGTTATGCACAAGATAAAGCAACAAGGCTATATGGCAGTCCACAGCCATGGATTTTCCTCCATTCTGTCATTTCTAGGTGTGTTACTGGAAAAATTAAAATTACTGCGGTGGTGTTGGGGTAAGATCAAAGAAAATCAGTAGAATTGGTTAGATATTAAAATTATGTTGAATACTAGGTGTGGTACTGGAAAAATTAAAATTACTGTGGTGGCAGTCAGGCTGCATGCAGCCTGTGCAAGCAAGAGGAAAAAATGAACCAGTCAGTTACTTCTCACTTAGCAAGATGAGATTTCATGTTAGCACTAACATTCATGCAGTATTATAAAGCCACACAGTGCTTTCCAAAGTACCAGGACTTATCACTGATGCAGAGAGCTCATAACCTAGCACAAAAATAGAACATCCAGCTAGGATATGCTGCACAAAAGTTATTGCTGAGGCTAATACTGGGAAGAAATGAGTTTAAAAGAAGAATGTGTGAAAGAGGCAAGGCAGTTTTGCAGGTCAGAACTGTGATTTTTATTAGGTTATTATGAATGACTTCATAGCATAGGCACTAAAACAAGCGATAGCAGCAAAAGCTATTCAGGAAAGGAATTAGACACAGAGCAGGAAGAGTAACAGATAGAGGACCAAGTTGAGTGCTCATCAATTCATACATAGCACAGTATGGCTTGGAGTTTTCTATGGATCGGTAGATATATATTAGGTAGGACTAGACATGGATTGCATTATCTGTTCTTTACCTTCCTACTCTGAGCAGAAAGACAGGTAAATAACGGCACGAGGAGATTTTAATCAGCAGCTCTTCCATGATAGCCTCATCTTCCTGGCAAGTGATAAGCCAGGAGGCAAGGATCTTGAAATACCTGTGTTTTCATATAACACGGTCACCAGTGTGTGGCCCTTTTTTCAAGCGTTACTCATTTGTCATGAACTTATCTGTCAAGATATTTTGATAAAGCAAAAATACTGTCAATGCTTTTCAGGCATGTCTTGTTCTATGTGGATCAATTTGCATTCTGAGCAAGTGTCATATTAAAACTCATGCATTCATATTTCAAAAGGCATGAACTTGTTTGTATACTAAACAGGCCTAAACTTTTCTGATATCAGGCTACTTTATTTTGGTCATTGTTTCACACAACAGATGCTAGAACATAAGTTGTGAAAGCTTTACAATCTAAACAATCAGATTGTTCTGCTAAATTACACGTACGAGTTTGGAAACAGGGGATGAGAATGAAGCTTTTAAAGGCAGAAAGCAGGAATAATGAATATAAAGTGATTCATTGAAAAAGAAATAAAGTTTTTGCTCACAGAAAGGCAGCTACCTATGAAAGATGGACAGCTGACACAAATCTTTCATGCAGTTTCCCCAACTCAGTATTTAATATCAGAATGAGAATTAAAAGGGTAGCTCTTATTATGCCAGGAATTACACACACACAAAAAAAAAAGGAGTATTTTATGTGGCCTGAAGCAAGAGCCAGCCATTATCCCAAAAACGCTGATCTCTAGTACTGTCTCACATTAGCATATTTGACCCAATAGATGTCAACTGTGAACAGACAAGACAAACAGCAAGATTCTGCTTTAACAGGGTAACTCTAGAACGGAAGTAAGCAGCACAGGTTATGCCCCCAAAAAATTACAAATCCAGCTCCCACAGTGAACATCATTAAAATTCCTCCCCGTTCCAAGCCTCTCCCCAAACTGGAATAATTCTGACATGAGGGGTTTTAAGGCCATATATGGAGCTCTGAAGATAGATTCCCACATCCAGTCTCTGAGCCATGAACGAGGATAGTTTCATCTTAAAACAACTGCAATGGATTGTACCCTGAGCCAGCAGCTCACTTACAGAATGACTATCAAAGAAATCCAAAAATCTGTGCCCGTTCACTTATGCATACCAAGCTGAAAACTTTGGTAGGTCAGCTCTTCCTGGAAGTAAAGCAGTAAGACAGCTGATCACAGAGCTACACTAGTCATCCTCACCTGTGAGCACAGAAACAGCAGCTCTTGTGATCTTTCCATTTGAGAGACTAAAGAAACAATTCAGACTCCTTCAGGTCTGCATACAACTGGTAAGAACACATCCTTGCCACATGTACATTCAGCAACAATCATGCCCTGTGCAAAGACATCCTGGTTTACTTTACAATAACAATAAATAAACTAAAAACAATAAATTGTTTGGAATTACGAGAAAAACATTTTCTTAAGTAAACAGCCAAACTAAATGTTAAAGTCTTTTCCCAAAGGTATTTCTGCCCCTGTTATGCCTGTAGCATTCTCCTACTGAAGCCACCTACACAATTCTGTAATTCCCATTTTCCCACCTCTCTACATTCTGACTCTGAGGGAATCTCTGCAAGCCGTTAGCCAGAAGCTCAGCTCAAACCTGCAATTGTTAGACATGCTGAGAGGGCAAGGGTGGGAAGAAGGAAGACAGAAGGAAAAGCACCACATGAGGGAGGCTTCACCAATACCTACCAGCCTTTCTCCTAAGGACTTTTCCTCCTTCCACAGGCCAGCCTTTCAAATACCTGCATACACCTGAAGACTAGCCAAAGCTCTTGGACTTTAAAGCAGGTGTGTTATCCCTGGCCATTTAATGTGCCCTGTGTTCCCCAGCTGTCCTATGATACTGAAGAGGCAAGAGGGACTGGGTTTGGTTTTCTTTACCACCCTGATGGTGCTCACCTGACAAACATCATCCACTCAGCAGTGGCAACATCCCAACCCTTGAGTTGGCCCTAGATGGGCTCCTCTCTGTAGACATTGCAGTGACCCACTTTTCTAGGACTGACTCTAATTTTCTGCTCTGGAAATGTTTTTTGGGGAATCACAACCATGGAGCACAGCTGAGATGACCTTGCTGGAGCTTGGGTAACTACATCAGCAGTGAGCTAGTTGGGGAGCGGTGAGTCTGGGTCAAGATCAGACCCCAGGACAGTGGTTGAGGTCAGATGCCATCCAGTGATAGCCCAGGAAGCCTGAAGGGTCAAGGCAGACCTGGGGCCAAATTTGGGAGCTGAGCCCTCTGGTCTGGGTGAGCATCAAAAAGGCAGGAGACCAGGCACACGCACAGCTGCTGAACAAGTCATCCATGCTTGGACTGCACTGCCTCAGCTTAAAAGCAGCTGCCAGGGGAGAGAAAGGGCACACCACCCTTTGTACCCTGTCCCACGACAGCTCATGTCGGTGAGAATCTGACCCTGCACTCGGTCCGCTCAACTCCCTAACTCTGCCAGCCATACTCCTAGGAGTAGGATGCACTCTGGGCCCCAGCAATGACTACTTGGAGACATAAATCCCCTTTCTTTTTGGCTAGCTAACAAGATAACACAGGGCAGAACATCTGTCTGCAACACATTGATAACAGCAGTGTGTGCCATTGCTGCTCTTTCTGTGGACAGAAGGTGGGAAGCAGAGAGAAAGATCATCACAGCACTGTTAAAAACTGTGGCTTTTTTCTTCTGCTCTTGTCCTTAACTTTTCCGTATTCTGAGAGGGAATGTGTATGTGCTTTTGCATAGACATACGTAGCCTCTTCTTTCTCTGTTGGTAGGAGAGAACATTTCAGATATTACAGGACATACTCAGCTATGCATCCTTCTTCTGACAAGGGATTGGCATGATTTTTTGAATTAAAAAAATTAATAAAAAGCCTAGCACCATTAAAAGCCACACATTAAACTAAAGAGAAGTCCTGCCATTTGCCACACTAAAACTGGGACTTTATCATGTGCAATATAATTGTTGTCCTAGTTACACTGGCTGCAAAATAAATAATTTAATAGAGATTAAGAGGGAAATTAAACTTACTCCTACCTTCCATATAATGAAAAATAGACACGTTCTCTTGAGAAGTGTTACTGGACAGGGAATTTAGGAAAAGTTACATGCAAAATCCCAGGGTTAATGACCACTGTAATCCTAAAAAAAAAAAAAAAACATCCAAAATTAATAACATTAACACCATTAAAAACATTTGCACGCATTGTATGGAAAACATGATGTAAACTTCCAGTTTTTTAAATTTTTGAAATATTTGAGAAATTCCAGCTCTTCTTATTTGGAAATGAGGAAAGTCAGATACTACCTGCTCACGATTTTCTTCCTTCCAGCAGATCAGGATCTACCACTATTACAAGGAAAAACAGTCTATGAACAATCATGGTAGTGCAAACCTTTTAAATCATTGCCCATTAGTAGTATTGCTGCTTGCTAGATATCAATTGATTATTGGCCACTTAACTCACTGGCAGGCTGTCAAACATAGTCTTTTGACAAGTGATTCATTTAATGACTAGGAAGTCGCTGAGACAAGCCAAATTGTATTAGACTGTTAATGATACTATCCTTCCACAGTCAGAAAAACAGAATAAAGGGAGGGAGGGAGGAAGGAAGGAAGGAAGGGAGGAAAGGAGGGAGGAATATATATTTTCTATACAATGTAGAAATTTCTGTCATTTATTTTCTCTACTTTTGGCTTTGAACAGACAAAACTATGTGGATGTCTTCTTTTCCGAAGTCTTGTTTGAGAGGACTTTTCTAGAAGATTTGTGGCTGGTGGAAACTTTGAAAAATCTGGTTTTGAGTGATGTGAGGCCAAGAATCTATATATGGTACACATATTTCAACATCATAGATCATTATTAAAAACAAAACCCATTAATTTCACTGAACACAACTGAATATTTCAAAACTGAAAATAACCACCAGTAAGACTGGGTTTCCTCAGTTCCTTTCTTGCTTTATACAAGGCCTTGACTTGAGTCAAGTGTCCTTATTTTATGCTTAAGCTTCATGGATAAAAAATCCATCTTGCTTTCAGTGTTCTCCTAATGAGCAGAGACACTTGAACATCTAGTTCCTTGTCTCAGCAGTATCCTATATGAAAAGAGTAATCTGGAACACTAATGGCAGATGAGGGTCCCAAAAGGGTAATTATACTTAATTAAATGTTCTCATTAGGCTTAAAGGTGGTCTTAAAGCACTTACACATGCCAAAATACGGTGGCAAAACTCTGATGGTGCAGGCTGGTTAAACTCTGCTTCCCTGCCTTGAAATTTCTTTGACTGAAAGGCATCATTACCCCAGTGAGAGTCTGCACTCAAAATAACATCTCCAGATTAAAGCCTGAGAAAAAGTCCAGATCTCACAATCATTGCACAGTCCAAAAGACTGAGCATATTCTTTCTCCACTGGGCTGGGGAAACAATTGAATCTTCATTTAGTGAAAGTTTTGATTTCACAGTTTATTCCTCTGTAAAGAGATTTTTAAGGACAGTTGCACAGGTATATAGCCATTCCAAAATCCTCCTTTCTCTTTGGAGGCTACACAGAACAAGAAAAAAGGAATGCAGCTTCATAGAGAGTTGACCCCTGCCACTCTTACAGGCTGCACAGATTGTTTCTTGTTTGATAATAACATCAAGGTCATCAAGGTGGTGAGGGAAAGATTATTTCCTGCTGCAAACAAATATTTACTATACAAACAGATCTTGTTAAAAGAAATAAAAATGGGGGTCGGTTGGGATAGGTAACAGCGATCAGGTTTTCTGTCTTCTTTACTTCTCATGTGACTTTGAGCAAGCTACCTATCCTCTCTCTATTCTCCCAGCTCTTCATCCATCCATAAAGTGCAGTATGACTGCAGCTAAGAGAAAGCAACTCCTGCAATCACTTGTTATTAAGTTTGATTTGATATTTTTAAATGTGTACACCAGCCCTTGAGAGTCCTGCCAGCAACCAGATTAGGAACTTCATAATCCTAGAGCAGCATCCAAAATGTAAGATATTGTTCAACTAATTTCTGCAGAAGCAGGGACGTACAGTGATGACATCTCGTCTGAGAAAAAACACATGCCCTCAATTTTCCTTATAAGACTTACCAAAAGTCATTTGTTTTCTCATAGCAAGTCCTGGAGTTCCACATATATGGGCTATTTCTGGGCAACAGAAGAGATATCTTCACAAATAAACATCATTATCCTCAGAAAGGAATGATTTTGGGGAAAAAAATGCTACATATTGGAGACAGCCTTTTTACTTGCTGTTTTTACCTTAGTGGAAGTATGGTTTTGCAGTCTCCTACTCTGTTTAGCGTACAACCATACAGATTCCTTCACCGTGTGAGTATGACTGGGCAAACAGGCAGTCAAGTCAAGCTGCTCCCATTCTGACAAACTGAGCTGCTGCCAGCTGAGCTTCTTGTAAGGCATGATATGTGTCTGTGCAGTCCTCTCCTCTGGAGGCGGTGCATATTTCTAGCATGCTTTTCTCTTTGAGCTGCACATCTCAGGGCAATCACTGTAGCTAAAATCAAGACAGGACGTGACAGGAACTGGATGGAAAAACACCTTTTTGGGGTCACACATGTAATACGATTCTCCTCTGTCTCACTTTGTTTTATTTCTATTGGGATATAAACCCTTGGTGCTTAATCACTTGCAGTGTGTCCAGCAGGACTGCAGGCTATGAGGCTGGTCTCTCTGTTCTTTGACCCTGATGGCTCTTCGTGAGCAATCTCATCTGTTTCTGTCAGCATCCCTGACTGGGTGTTAGGAAACACAAAGGTAAGGATGACGGATCTAAGCATGTGTGTACTGCACTTATGTCATGGCATTTCACAGCACAGCCCCTAAACTCACCTTTGGGGAAAATATTTCTCTACTCTGTTTGGAATACAAACATAGATACAGTTATGCATGATAAATCTTCCAATGAATAAAACATTTATCAGGCCTTTTCTGGAACAAGCAGTTTCCCTCGCTGCTGCTGTGGGCTCTGTAAGAAGCCTAGAAGCCTGGATGAAGGGTACCCTGAAAATGAGGTGAATCATCATAATTCTGATACCAAGATGGAGTCCCTATCAGTGGCATATCTTGCTTCACATGACAGCAGTAAGAAAACAACCCTTTTTACCCCTCTTTTTCATCCAATCTAGCATGCTATGCCTGTTTCTTTTACCACAGGCAGAGAGTTACTCTGCACACAAAGACTCAGAGAAATGTAAAATGTTTTTCCTTTTATAGGCATTTTACAGTTGCAGAGCTCAGCTAAACACAGTCTTGCCTTAAGAAAAGTCTGTTCTTTGCCAGACTTGACAAAGCTGGGCAGAGGGCTGCATCTTCATCCAACTTAGAGAGCAACAGTGTTTACTGTGGGGTGGAACTTGCCTAAATGCTAGAGTAACTAACAATCCTCTCCCCTCTGCCCCCAAGCACTGTTGAGACCTAGGACTGCTGAATAAACATAATTTCTTTCTTTCTTTTTCTCTCCCTGTTTTCTGCTTGTGTCAAACTGTATTGTCTGTGAAATTTGCCCCACTGGCATGTAATTCATGTTCAGAAACAGACTGTGCTGTCATCCACAGGATCTTGCCATCTTAGGAGACCCTACAATTTAAGGAGCAGTAGCCTTCCTCAGGCTGCTAACATTTAGAGGCAATCCTCACACAGCCAGGGAAGAGCTACCAGCAGGAGTAAAGCAGACAGGGGATAAATGTGAGTGATAGGTCTGATTTACTAGGCACAAATAAGGGCAAGCCGTACATACTGCATAAACAGCTAAGACTGACTTCACATGTCTAATAAATTGTTCATTTCCTTAAAATGCCATGTCTTAATGGGTATACAGAGAGACTTGTGAGAAGCAAAGACACCCAGGACTCTGCAAGAGTCCTAGTCTTACAAGAGCTAGTTTTGCAAATGACACTTTTTTTCCAACCTGAAAATAAGGGCAGTTGTTGAAAGGACTTGCAGTTTTTCTCCCTTCACAGATGTCCAATTCCTACAAGTAATATTTCTAGTAGGCTATCAGTTTTTATAAGCACAGTGCATTTGAAACCAAAGCATTGGGCTTGAATGATGAAAAATGTGTTTCTACATCCATCATAGTTATGGTCTTCAGGGCAAAAACTGTAGCTGAATTATTTCTGTCTTCACTGTGGGATGGCAAGTGCTGAGCCTTGTACTTTCTGCACAGACATCTTCTGTATTAGTCATGAATGTATTGAAATTTTTCAGCTCATCACTTTGACTTCTGTCCTTCCAAAAAACCAGAGATGCCTCTGAGATGATATCAGCCAGGAAACTGTAACTGAGTAGGATCATCCGGATTCAAAACAGTTAATAATGTACCATTTATTTGGCTACTTTCAATTTGTTCTTAAATGCTTAGATTTCATTAAATGTTGAAAATTTCAGTAGGAATCTCTGAACGTGAGGTGTACCTACAACTCCCAACCACTCTTAAATAAAGAAAAATGAACAGTATCAATGAGCTGCTGATACTGTATCTGTTTCCCTTTGTCCATAGTTAGGATGTGCCCTTTTACTGCCTCCACCATGAACCTACCTGCTCAGTGAGGTACTGGACTGTCTTTTGAACATGGTCAGGTCTGAAAGAGACTTAATATTTTTGCTGACATCAGATAGATTGGCAGCATTATTCCATCAGAAACATTCTGTGAAATTACAATTTCCAACAGAAATTATATTCAAATCATTCTCTTTGTAAAGGACCTCCTCCCAAGTGTACTTTACATTAAGTATATGTGTATAGTATAGCTAGGATATTTCAGTTTTCGGAAGAACAGGCCACAATATTGATGTTATTGAAACACCTTTTGTAGATATGTACACATCTTATGTCACAATACTCAACCACAGGGACAAAAAGGATGTGCCGAAGTAAGCAGACATGATCTGTCATCTTGTCAACCAAATCAGGGCAAGTCAATAATATACACTGAAAATCCAAACTTCTGTGATGAAAATCAATTAATATCAAGCACACACACTCCAAAATACAGACACACACATATAGGTATAGAATTTTATGCTTTCTAAGGAGGTCTTTGTGTGTAACTAATTTGAACGTAAATCACCACGTAAACCCATTAACAAAATACATAAATTTTAGACTTTAGAGAGTTTAATCTGTATAACATATAAACTGTTTGCTACTTATCAGGGTAAGTTCTTTCATGGTTTCCTATCCTGGAAAGAAAAATATAATTAAATATTTATATTAAGAAACATTTTGTCCACAATATTTCTAGTTCTTTCTCCTCTACATAAAAAGAAGTTACTTTATTTTTCAATAACCACAGCTGCAAATAGAAATAAATCAATCAGTGGCAGGAGTCCACCGAGGAACAGAAGTCCAAATGCATAAGTTTTATAGCATAGGTATGTTTACAAATACAGAGAAACACACAACTTAACCCTCTTATGTACATGACCAGCTTATTTCTGGGTAGGTGAACATTCTATTCAAAATACAAGTCAGATCATTAGGGTATTGACAAGTTATACAAGAGTTGTAGTGAAATGTAACAACAGTGAGAGTAATGCATCTTTGTATTTCACTGGACTTAAAAGTGTGGAATATTTTCAATCTTTTTTTCCAAGTCAATTGTTGATAAATTCAATCACACAATCTTTCTCCATCTCCATCCATGGACAAATAATGACAAACAGAAATGCCACAAGCCCATAATAGAATGTGCCTGAGTTTCCCTGCATTATCTATTTGGATGTAATTTCTCATACCATTGCTGTTCCCACCATCCAAATAATGATGTTTTTTCTCTGCTCAGCAGAGTGAAATCCAACAGACAGCCTGATGTCACTTCTCAGTTTGCTTCTAACACAATAACTTTGGAATAGAAAGTATGGTCAGTTTTGAAATGCATATTCCTGTAGATGCTCAGTCTCGGCACAGAAGTTACTCATTTGTCCCTGATGTTTTCACGTTGGTGTAGCTACTTCACGCGAACACGCAGCCATGTCGCTCCAGCTCTGGTCGCCATCTGGTGTACAGTGTCACAGTGACTAGATGTCAAAATCCTAATGGAAGGCAAATATGTGCCCCTGTGATATCACAGGAGTGCCTGTGCGTAGCAGGGCTGAGAGGGACATCTGCCACGGGACCTCAGCTGCATTCACTTGAGGTTTGTACAACAGGTACTGTCCTGTCTTATGATGCATGGAGTCTCATTTTGTGTTCGTAGAGATGACTGAGTGCCTAATGGAACCATGAGGTCTGTGATACTTTGTAAAATATTTAAAGGTCTTAAAGATCTTAACTGGAATTGGGCCCTTGTGCAGCTGGCACAGATGTGACTAGCCTAAAGAGTGCACTTTCAGAAAGGAACTTGAATTAAGTTTCATTCCACTCCAAAAGCACTGCCATCTGCACTGGGCAGAATATCTGGGCAGGAAGATATTCCCTTTGTAAATTTTCCTGTTAGATGAAGAACAATGATTAGTTCTGCTTCTTGCTAATGTACGTGGGAAAAAGGCAAAGGACAGGATTGCACACGTGATTCACCTGGAGATGTCACCACACAGGTTATCAATATTTCCTCACTCATATCTATGTGTCTGGCAGAGCTGTTGGAGCACCCACAGGAGAAGATATGTTCTTCCATAGGACAAGATAAAGGTGCTGGGACAGGTGATAGGGGCAACATAGTCTATGGGTGAAAAATGCCTAGCCTGGTCCTGCTAACAAGTCTGTGTGGCAGATGTCCTTTCTATCTAATTCATTGCTTTACCCCCTAAATGAAGAGCCTTTACTACAACTATAACCTGTTCCCTGCTTGTCTTGCATTGCACTATCCAATCTTGGCCAGCCTACAATTTCACATGCTGGTTCAGCAAAAGCTGCACCAGGGAATACAGGACAAACAGAAGCCTGAGCTGTGCTTACAGTTTGCACTGGGGACTGGCGTCCAATATAGATGCTGCAGTTACACAGGTTGAGCAGGTAAATTAGGGAACTGCAGGATTTTGATTTTTTAGCCTTACTCCATCAATCTTCTACTGGGGCTAGCAAGAGAATGAACAATTATGAAAACTGAGTAAAAGTACTGTATTCTAGAGAAGTATTGCTGCCCTCACAATATATTTTTAAAGTTAGTTTGCAGGCATATCTGATTTTCAAATGCTTTTTCTCTGTGGTTTTGTTCTTTTCCAATATATGTAGCCTTTTTCTTTTACACAACGTACCTATTTGTCTTGAACAATTGCAGTCTTACTCACATACAGCAGTTAAACATTGTAGCTAGATTTAAAAGGCGTGAATAGCTCTGTGACCATCAACAGAACATGAAAGTTACACCTACCAAGCTGTGCAAAATGCCAGATGATCTGAACTCAACCTGCAGTTCTTAAGATAACAGAATTTATTTATCTTCTTTTGGAATTACAATAAACCCCCTCAAGTTTTTTCAGTTTTTCTTAGTGTATAGTAACAGATGAAAATAACTAAAGACTAAGGTTTACGAAGTCTTTTGTTCAAGGTGAATCAGTCACCCCAGCCACCTTTACGCCTGTGAAATACTCGTGAAGTAGTTTCTCTCCCCAGTGTCAGTCTGACTTTCAGGTTTCACCTTTTTCAGGGGATTTTTGGGTTTTGCCTTAAACATTAGGCTGGAAGTGGAAATAGCTTACCATCTACTCCATGAATAGCTGGCAATCTGCACAGCAGGGTCAGCATGGCTGGCTAGACACAGCAGCCCTGTGAACCTTTTGACAAAAAATCATTCCTGCACCTCGGCTAGTGCCTTCATGGGTTTACATTTCTAGATCTCCAAAGGGAGATGTCCAGTTTGAACCTGCCTCAGTTCTATTTCCAGCTACTAGATCTAGACTTTGTTCTCATCTCCAAGATTATGACTATAACTTTTCAGTACATTTTTTTAAAAGTTTTGTAGTTGAAATCTTCAGCAAATATCACTGAAGCTGTCTTTCTTAAATTTATTCACTCAGAACGTCAATGTGGTTTATCGTCAGATAAATATTTCCTACCAATGTTATTACATTAATCCAATTTTCCAGACTATTTATACAACAATGCACAATTATTATTTCTTTTGTCTTTGTTCTTCTTCAACACTGCTCTGTTTTGCAACAGAGTTTACATATTTCAATATAGATTTGTAGCATTAGATATATTTTTTTGTTGTAGTGATGCTAATATAAAATGCAGTCTTCCACTAATACTTATCCAAGGAACCACCTGTTTTAATAGGCAATGAAAATCCTAAAATACACCTTACAATTTACCTATTTTAACTAGTTAAATGAATAAATACAGAACTTTCTGGAAACACAGATCTGGAACTCAGTATTACTTCCTTCCTGAGAATAACTCAAAGTTCTTTCCTGCCTCATTTGTTTTGCTGTTATGCCAATGATCATATTTATAACAATTTAAAATTTTAACATTCTAAAATCATCCTCTATTTTTGTATCAGACTACTTCAAAATTATCCCAACACACAGTTTAACAAGTTCTCTTGATTAATTAAAAAAAAAAAAAGAGGGGGGATCAAACTGTTTCTCAGCTGAGTTTCTGTTTGTATTATCCTATATTTTTTATGGGTTTGGGTTTTTTTTTTCCCCCTGTCTTTTTAACCAGCCTGGTTTTTTTTCTCATTCAGTCTTGCATACTTATCTTGCAAAAACAGTTCATAAATTTTCACTACTCCTTTATTCATCCAGTAGAAATATTTACCCTTTAAAAGGAAAAAAATTAAATCTCTTATCCTGTATGCACTGCATCACAGTCTGTTGGGTTTGATTCATTTTAAAGAGATGCCATTTCTTGATAATCTTTACAATAAACTGGTCTGCAATGACATTTTCAAGTACTTAGTGCTGTTCTTATTATCCTGCCTGAGGTCTTATCAGCATTATACTTTAAATTGGTTTCAGCCTGGATAGAAGATGGAAGCTGAATATTGAAGTCACACTCATGTAGATGACTTTAGTACATACTGAAAATATAATAGACGTACATGGCTAATTCATTATAATTATGTGCATATGAAGGACATAGTTCCTTAGAGAGTCAGAACTTTTTTCCTATTTTCATGCAACAACCAGAGAAATCATATTAGGGCTATATCCATGACACATCCATACAAACTCCAGAAAACTCAAATTATGTTTCTTCTTTCAACACAGATTTTTCTGTATGACTTATACTTAAGTCTCACTGCCTTAGTACATTTTAACTGTGAGAAGCACATTTACTTATTTAACAATGAAGATCGAAATACTTATGTAACTCACAAAATGGGATGAAAACATCAAAGTCACTGTGATGGTAAAATTTTTTAAATTTTGTTTCCTATGAGTGCCAAAGGCAGGTGGACCCTCAGAGTCTGGATCTCACCTGCATAAATTGCACTATATCTGTTCAAGTGAAGGGGCACTGAAGTTCCCACAGCTACACTCATGTTCAGGTCATTTTATGCTGTCAGAATTTTGTCAGAAGTGTAAATAAACATTTGGCCCAATTAGTAACAACTGTTGTCTAGTGGACTTTCTTCTGGCTTTGGTGGAATTTGGCCACACCGAGAGCTAGTCCACAGGTGATGACATTCTTTTCTTATGCTGTCAGCCTCCAATTCATTCAGCTCACAAGAAAAGCAAATGAAATGACAGAGGACGCTTGGGGCTGTTCTTCCACCTCCACACCAGGCTTACATACTCTGACCTCTCATCTGAAAAAAAGATAATATATTCTGGTTTCTCAGATGGAGAAAGAACTAGTGGATACATATTCTCAATGGAGTATCCTTAAGTAAGATAGAAAGTCAAATTTAAGCTTAATACTAGAAAACAAGGTCACAATGAATTCATAATTCTGAAGATGATAGTTTTCCAAAATTACTATACTTTACAACAAAGAAAACAAATCCATGAAGAAAATATATTTGGCAGGAAAAAGTAATAATTCCAGAGTATAAAATCTCTCTTTGTCTGGTGTTCATTTAATCACTGATTATATAATTTGATAATATTCTCCTCTAAACTTATCTCTGTCGAAATAGAGATGTTTGAATTCTGACAAATGCCTCAATCACAGGGCATTTTATAGCTGTGCATTTTCATTAACTTTGATGGAATTTCTCCCAGTGTATGGTGGCATGAGCTAAACACAAACTGGGCTTTAAGGCCATTTTAACTTGAACAAATCATGGTAAAAACTTTAAAAACTGTAAATGTCATGATATTCTTGCACAATATCCAACACCTTCTGGCCCCTAAAAACTCCCTTTTTATTCTCTGTCATTGGAACAGAAGTTGAAGTTTTCCATCCCTGCCTTTTTCTGTCATTTACTTCCTTCTCTTTCTATTTAGGGATATGTTAGAAGCAGGGTGGCATAATAATAGCAACAGCAGGATCATTAATAGTAATCACAGCAACAACAAATTCATGTCAATTAACAAGTGACAGTGGTGTCAACTATTAATTCCTTTGGAATAAAATTCCTTTTTTAATCAGTTTTAACCTACAAAGTGAACTACTTGGCAAAGACAAGAGTTTCTCAACTGTAAAACTAACCAGAAAACATGAGGGGCAGCAACTGGGAATTTCACTAAATGGATTTGTGGAGTGGATTTTAGGAAGCATTTAAAAAGGCAACAGCATAAACACCACTCTGCTAGAAAACTCTTTTGTCAGATTTGCTCTAGCCATTAACTATGAATCCCACATCCACGTAGGAAACAAAACCCTGATGAAATTTAGGGAGATTATAATTCAATTTATCTGCCTGTGAAGATCATGGAGGGAAAAATATTCAGGGTCACAGACTCTTCCTGATGCTGTTTGTGATGAACCAGGAACCCCCACCGAGTGGGTCCTCGTGTCACTGAGCTGTCATCTTCTACCAGCTCACTCAGTGCTGATAGCACCAACAACTCGCCCCACAGGTTCCTAGCCTGACCAGCCTCCCTGCGTTCTTCAGTATTTTGCATTTTCCTATGCTGATGTTTTCCCTTATGAATCCTGGAGCTACTAACAACATCATCTCAATGATAATAGATGTCTGTAGTTTTATCTTTCCTCCTCCCAGACACTGTCACTGCTTTTTCTGAGCCATTGCTGTTCAAACTTTTGCAATTGTGCCACATCACAACTGGAATTTGTTTCCTTTGTGTACAGGCCATGAAACCCTGGGGAAGGGAGGCTTACAGCAGTGGCCACAGACAGGTAAAGGTCCAAGGAATAGCTGCTACCTGTGAGAAAGGAGGAAAAGCCATGTGCCCTAGAGATTACGAGATCAGTGCTACAGCCCTTTTAAAGAAACAAAGTGTTTCCTTCTGAAAGGAATGGAGAAACCTATCTCCCAAACAGATCTATCATCATGGGAGATGTTTCATGTCCCAGAAGCCCACATCTGGCACGTTACCAAGGCCCATTGGCCAAATTATCAAACACTATTTTTTCGTATTGACACTAATGATACTGTCAGAAGTACTCCTGAGCAGAGAGATGAAAAGTAATTCTGCAAGCAGAGCTAAGCTACAGATATCAGTCAGATGACTTCAATAAACTGAGAACTGGCACACAAACCACATAAGAAACAAGTTTAAGGGGCAAAAGACCTAAGGAAGAACAGCCAGGTCCTCAGAGAAATGATACTGAGGACACAAACAGAAAGTCCATTCAGTGGAAAACAATGACAAACTCTTTGTTGTCCCCAAACACAAAATAATTGTGAAAATTGGCTGTTAATGATGTAGATCACTGTTTTCTGTTCCTTCAAACTCACCTTTCTTTAAAGCTACTTTTTCTCTTAGTTTCTTTGCACTATTAGGGCTTCACTACAATCTGAATCAGATATCTAAAAAATGTCACATGAGCTTGCATATTTCTGGATGATGACTATAAAGGAATCCCAGAGTGTCTAAATGATATCTCCATGTAGATTACTAAAATGATGTGGGATTAATCTTGTTTACTGTCCCACATTCATGCTTGATAAGTTTACTGGATCCCAGTGAATGCTGTCACTCTGGAATGCACAGGCAGCAATTTTCTCACTCCATTAAGGTTTACTTATACAAAATTGTATACCTACAATACAATGACAGTTGCATATTAAAAAAAAAAAAAAAAATCTTATGGCCTCTTGTTAAGAACACTAACCAGACTACAGAAAAAAGCTGCTGCAATCACTTTTCACAGACTAACTTCTTCATTATTAAAGCAGCATTTTCTTTAGGCAATGGTAGGAATCACAGAAATTTTCAGAAACTGTTGGCAAAAAATGAACACACTTCAAACATAAGATTATATTTCTCATATGAGATAATAGGAAACTTTACTTCAGATATAGGGAAAAATTGAATCAGGAATTCACATCAACATTTTCCAGCTTGTGGATGCAAGTCAGACATCTCCATATGTGTCTTAATTCGAGAATTGATAAATACCTCCAGCTTTTACAGGTTGAAGTAAGAGTTGTGAGCACTTGCCACATTCATCAGTCTACCCACTTTTTGCTGCCAAAGCTTGGGTTTCTGTCTATATCTTTAGGCAGAATGGGAGAAGCTGGATATAGTCTGACAATCTTTTTTTTTTTAATTACCAATTGGAATGACATAGTACTAATGAATAGGTAATTTGTCCTGTAAGTCAAAATTAAAGCATGTTATGAATATTTTCACAAAACTCCACTGCAGTTAAAATGGAATGTAAAAGTATTGGCTGTATTTTCTTTATGCTTCAGTATATTAAAATTATTTTACCCCTTACATGGAGTTCCAGCCAAGGAAGAAATTGAGGACATTGAATTGTCATTTTCAGAACAGAAATTTTGGTTGACATCCAGTTATTGAATTTTTCCCCATTTCCTTATCTTTTCACAACACAAATATTCCTAGACCTGTCTCCAACGGATTTTTCTTACAAGTACTGTCAGCTTGATTTAAGAAAGGAAGGATCTTTTCAACTCCATTGCTCAGAAAATACACCACAAAATACACTGTGTGCTAATGCAGCTGTTTCATCTTGTAGCAGAGAGCGTTTAGGTGCAAGGCTGCAACCAGTATCACCACCTTAAGAGCACAGACCAAGCTGAGTTTTCTCTGTCATACATATATTCGCACGTCGCATATATTCGTCCTGTCTTTTGAATGACTTTACATGAAAGCTTGTGTAATAAGCAAGACCATACAGGCAAATAACAGCTTCTGAAAATGTCTGTGTTGAAAAGCCCTTTCTGTGATCTTACCCTTACAACTTTGCAAGACAGTGCAGAAAATTTACAGCAGAAAACGGGGGCATAATTTACAGGTTACTGTGCTGCCATTTTTTCCCCTAAATTTAAAAAAAAAAAATTTTTGGAATGCCACTGCACATACTGTTACAATACTGATCCTATTACAAAGTTTTAATTCTCTAGTAGGTTCAAGAATTGAAATAAGGGTAATGCAAATAAATTCAGTTCAGTAAAGGAAGACAAAGAGAGGCTAGGGAGATAAAATAGACTATTCTCATCAGGTCCAGCCAGTGCTTTTGATAGTAGCATAGTGCTATTTAAAACCCCAAATATTTGAATTTGTCAACAAATAGATATTTTTCCTGCTTTACGCCTAGAAAAAAAAAAAGGTAAATCAAAGAGCAGACTGAATTTATCTTATTTTTGAGTAGTAGACACTTCATTGCATATTTCTTACTGGTCATGTAGAACCATTTCTAGTTCCTATTTAAGCCATTATATCATCCTCTTAAATCACAGCCCTTTCTATTTCAGCCACTCATCCTGTAGTGAGACCAGTAACTCTTGTTTGATTGAACCATGCCTTGTGTTTGACTAATGCAAAACTTTTAGAGAGACATCTAGCTTTGATTTAAAAATAGCAAGCTTAATCGCTGTTTGAAACTCTGAATTTTCCTGGCTTTTGCTTTCAGCTGTCAGCTGCTAAATTAGGGAGGCATTCAGGACGGTAGTCAATGAGTTTAGCTGTACCCCAGGGAGGTAGTCTCTCTGGGCTCTGTCTCTAGGCAGAGATAGGAACCTCCTGGGAGTAATTAAAGCATCAGAAGTTTGTCTTCTGCTCTGATTGTCCCCATGAGCATACTATCTTTCTATACAAATTGGAGGAAAAGCCCTTAGAATCAAGGTCTAAGGCTGAGAATTAAACTGTGCAATTAACACACTCTAGAGCTCCATATATATTTTCCATGGAGCTACCTGCACTACGTAATCTGATTGTCCGTAAATTTCCTTTTTAATGAGTCAGATATGTTGAAATACTTAAGCACAACCTCCTTGTCCCCAATTCAGAAACATTTATTTGGCTTTTCATTGGAATTTTTAATTTTGTTAGTATCAGAAACACCTCACTCAGTGATCTCATTAATTATTTAATTTATATAAAAACTCATCAAAGGACATGAAGGGGGGCTACAAGAAAGCTGGAAGGGGACTTTTTGCAAGGGTCTGTAGTGACAGGACAAGGTGTAATGTGTTTAAACTGAAAGCAGTGAGATTTACATTAGATGAAATATCAGGAAAAAATTCTTCACCGGGAGGGTGGTGAGGCACTGGAACAGGTTGCCCAGGGAAGCTGTGGATGCCCCATCCCTGGAAGTGTTCAAGGCCAGGCTGGATGAGGCTTTGAGCAACCTGGGCTAGTGGAAGGTGTCCCTGCCCATGGCAGGGGGGTTGGAACTAGATGGTCTTTAAAGCCCCTTCCAACCCAAACCACTCTCTGATTCTGTGAAAGTTGTACAAAGAGGCAGCATAATGACTAGTATTTAATTCTTACTTACAAAATCCCTATCAAAACATTCAGGAGACCCAAAAGTCAATTTGCATGTTTACGGATTTACTTTTTTTCTGTCTCATCACAGGGAGGTAAAAATTACTTTCTTCTTCTCAGGGCCCCAAATTTCTTTCAGAGAGAGAAGGAACAGTCACAGGACAACTCATGAACTCATTTACTTTAAAGCTCATTTACTTTAAGGTTCACATGATCCCCTTGTAATTATCATGTGAACCTTACATGATTCAACATAAATCTACTATGTCTTTTAAAATCTTCCTCTTGCTTGCCTGAAGTAATGTCTAACTCCTCTTCCAGATGAGATATTCCACCTATCTAATCTGCACATTCACTGGGGTAAATTACATCAGCTATTTGTTGTTTCATATCCAGTGAACATGGAGGGCAAGTCAGCTTCTTCTCTTTAAAATATATTTTGCAGTTGTTATACTCCCCATTAGCTTTCTATTTTCTAAACTGAATCTGCTCATTTTTTTTCATAGTTTCCATTCTTTGGATGGTTGTCTAACTTGGTTTACCTTTCACTGGTGCCTTGTTATGGTCCACTCCATCAAGTGGACCTGTTGGTACCAAAGTACAGTTGCTCAGAGGTAGACACAGTACTTGACAGAGCCTCTCTGTTACTATGTACATTTGAATGGAAAAGATTCCTTCACACATTTTTCCTTGCTGTTAATATATCCTAGACTGACATACGATTTTTTGTGCCTTTCATTTTTGCTTCTTTACAGCAGCATGAGTTTTCTGACTTATATTCAATTTGTGATAATTATTATTCCCAGATCCTTTTCTGTAGTAATGCTGCCGAGACAATGAGTCCCCACTTCGTTTTTATGCATTTCATTTCTCCTTTCTTAAGTGAAGCACTTTGCTTTTGTCTGCACTACTTTATTCTTGTGGATATCAAACCATCTCACTAATTTAACACAGACTTTTTGAATTTGCATCATGTTTTTCAGTACTTGTGAGGCAGGAAGTCTTCTAATGAGAGGTCAAAGTCATTAACAAAACTATTCAATAACACCACACCAAGACAGATCTCTCTGCTGCTTACTAGAAATGTTCTTTTTTGTCTGGCTGTGAACAGCTGACAGGCAATCCTTGAGTATGGTGAAAAGTGTTCTACTTCTCATGTGCTTTTCAGGCAATTACACATTTCACTTTACTAGAGATTTTAGCAAACAGATACAACAAACAGGAAGGAAGAAGGCACCATAAATAGTATAGGGAGATAAGAATAGAATATTTGCAATGTGTAGCAGCTCTTCTTTTTATTTTAGTTTATAGGAATGCAGTATCTATAACTGAAGCAATGAAAAAGTATGAAAGCAATTATATAAGGAATAGTTAAATGTATGCTTCTTCCAGTTACTACTATATGAGGGAAAAAAACCCAGCACTATTCTAGAAATAATGAAAAAGTTATTTAAATGATCCACGTTGTATCTCTACAGGAATTCTCTACAAATTCCATTTTTTATCATGTTGCAAATATATTCAGCTATTAGATACAGCCAATTCTTGTTCTTGTATGCTGTCAGAGTATCAAGAAGTTCAAACCCAATTTTTTCCAAAGCTCATACACATCTCTGGAGAGATTGTAAATGGCATTACAACTAACATTGTTTGTTTCTGGCTAATGGCATTCTTCTGCCTCAGTACGCAAAGTCAGTAAAAATGTAAATACACAATGAAGAAATAATGGATGATATTTTCCAACACAAAATACACAGTTAGTTTATCTTTCTTCTGAAAAGATCCAGAGTTGCATTATAAACAAAAATCTAACAAATTAATGTAATGGACTTCATAGTTAATTTTGGGAAATCATAATCATCACAATGAATCATAAACCAGGCCTTAGTTTGTTTAAATATGCCTTTGTGTATCTTTTGTTTGGAAATAAAGTACCATTCCAGTAGCTTTTTTTTTTTTCCCCCCCC
>NW_010271344.1:76094-97999 GCF_000690775.1 Eurypyga helias
TGGGTGAAACACACATCATTATTACTGAAATATGATTTAACAAAATATCAGTTGAATGACTTTCTATTGGCATCAGCTTGACCTGCCAGTGTGTACAATCATGTTCTGGGAAATAAATATCTAATGAAAGAATCCTAATGAATTCAGTCTAATGAAACCCCTGAACAAACCTTCTTGAAACACTCTTCTAAGTTGCAGATTGGTATGTCTAAAATGCTATGTTCTCTAATTTGATTTTTATTTACCAAAAAAAAGGCTTTTTATAAACTTAACTTTATAGTTGACATTTGATAAATACACATCTTCACATGTTCAAAATTTACCCAGGCCATCCCCAGTTTATTCATATAAGCATGTATGCACATGTGCACATGCATACATACTTTTAAATAACTGTTCACATATAATTACATACACCTGTATGATATATATGGTTTTATATTTGTGCAAAGACACTGTATAATTACATAATTATCAGTGTGTGTGCTTTTAAATAGTGATCTCGTTAGACTGAGATCAAGGCAAGAATTACAAGGCTGGCCTGTTGTTCAGTTAGTAAAAAGAATACGGAGCAGTATTTAGAATTGCTGGGAGAGTAAAGAATTTGCAGATGGAAAATAAACCTCTGGCCAGTTTTGTGGATTTAAAGGCATCAACCCAAACCAAATGTAGGATAAGATCCTAGTGAATAGACAGAGTCTGTTACACCTACTTTGGAGAAGGCTGTGAGAAAAACAAGAACAATTAAACAAATGGTATTTTTGTCTGAAGGGCTGCTTTGTTTTCTTTTTAGAATATGGAACAGCATAAGAAAACAGCCCCATGTTGACAACATAGAGATGGGATATCATTTACCTGCTGTCTGTAAAACGATAATGGTTACTGCTTTAAAAAATACATACAGCAGTCAATCACAGATTATCCTTTTAGACTGATTTTTTAATTTGAAAAAACACAGACAAACCACTCTAATAACACTATTGTCTTAAGAACACTTCATGTAAAAGTGAAATATTTGCCACCTGAAAAAGATGCTGATTTAGTAGAATTTTAGATCCATAGTAATAATAGTAGTAATCCAGAGATCCATACTACTAATAATAATAGCCTACTTCACTTTAATAAAATATATTTTATTAATTCATTTCAGTTAGTTGCAAAGATCAGATTCAATATTAAAGCATAATTATAGAGTATTCCAGGTGAATGCCATTCTCTTAAATTAATTACCATAGAGATGGCCTCATTATAATCTATGATAAAGAGTTCATTTATTTTTGAAGAGCTATGTGTTTCCATTAAATGTGAATCAAGAAGGCTTTAGAGTAAATAATTTAAAAATGAGGTGCCCATTTACAGAGACCTTCAAGAAAAATGGAAGAATAAAAGCCTACCTAAGGTGAAATGACAGAATGTCTCTGAGGAGCAGATCCCAATTTTAACACTTGGATTGTGCTATCTTCCGTGCACAGAGAAACAACCTTTGTTGGCTTCTGCCTTTTCCCCACTAAGTTCTGATTAGTACAGGCTCTTTGCTCAGTGTTCACTTTGGAAAAGTGTGATGATTTGGGCCTGAACAATTGTGTAACAGGGCTTCTCTGAAGTGCAGATTAGATTTGGTGAAAAGACACAGGAGACAACTCCTGATTAAAATGCTTACTGCCTCTACTAACATAAATAACAGAAAAGGTCTCTACTACTAAATAATAGTTTTCATTTTGTGGCATCTGAATTTAATGAGAGCTATGTAGTGCAAATGGGTCTATGTCTAAAATGTCACAACACCTATCTCTAGTCAAAACAACATTGTATTTGAGTTTGTGTGGAGAGATGCTGTGTTCCTCAGCCCTGGGTGAATTTCAGTTGCATTCAGAACAATATGTGTTAATTAAAAGCATTCAGTACAGAAATGTTTACAACAAAGCGGGGCAGCTAGACAAATAACTAAACATAATTCAGAGAAAGAGTGGCAAGCCAATCTCATTCAAAACCCCATTTCTCCTCAGCTAGAAAAAGAGAGGCAAAGAAGACTGAGCACCTGGGAAGTACTGCATGCAGTTGTATTGCACTGTGCATGTTACTGGTGATTTGGATGAACATTTTGTCCAAAGTAACTCAGGTGAATACATGCTTTAAAAGTGTCTAAAAGCTCTGGTGTATATACAAAATATAAACGGTGAAGTAAGTATGCAAAATTACTTGCTTATACAAATGACATGCTGTATTATATGCTCAGAATTGAAATATAAATTGCTGCTGTGGAATAATCAGACACTCTGCTTTATTCTTCATGCACCTTGGAAGACAACACTTTCACTTCTGTGCCCCAAGTTTCCAAATTAGCAAAGTTGTAGGCTTCATTCCTCTCTGAGCGTTCTGAAATACATCCTTGGACTGAGGAGAATGACGAAGACTGTACAAAGAGAGTGGCCAATAAATCTGATGCTAGAAAAAAGAAGAAAAAAGTTGAGAAACTCTTAGCTCTTCAACAATTTGAAAAAGCTAGCACATTTATTACCAGGTATCTTAGTCTTAGATTTTTCAGAGAGGATATTTTAGTCTTTCAGAAATAAAAAAAGGGATTGGTAAAATTATTGGTAAAACAGGAACATGATCCAACTTAAGAAAGAGTAAGAACACTGTTAAGTGTTTTATCACCATTTTTTGATACAATTCTGTAAATAACCATGCAGATTCAAAAGTTATAAGGAAACAAGCAGGAACATATGTATGAATCAGAATTGCTACCAGTTGTATGCGTTGGCCAACTGTTTTTCTGAACGTATAGTTTAGGCATTTAAGAGTCTAGGAAGAATAGTTAGGGTATTGAATCAAAGAAAAATTAATACTATCGATATGAAGAATTTTAAGATCTGGGCTTTCCTCTATAAAGAAGGGATGAAGTAAAATATGGGTTCATCTGATTTAGACCTCTATAACTGAGTAATGACTGAGTTTCAGAGAAAACGAAGGTGACAGTAGTCACCTGCCTCACTTCATTAAACTGATGAGCAACTGAAGTCAGGAATGCACCAACTGAGGCTCTTAAAGGCTGATTAGCTGGAAAAAACTTCATATTCTTTGATAATAGGAGTTTATCAGCTGAGATACCAATTGTACAAAGAGGTCAGTCCTTGGCATGCAACACCACAGCTCAAAGCATTCAAGACAAATTGTACAAGCTCCTTTTGATACAGCTATAAGGAATACAGAGAAATCCAAGATTTAAGACAGCATTTTAATCGTGCAACAGCAAAGTGCAGATTTCTTTATGTTCTTTAAGTGATTTAGGACCACAGGTATCATTGCTGTCAGTGCAACATGTAATCTCCTGTATGCTTTTAAAAATTCATTTTATTTTTCTTGTGAAGGATTGTTGTCATATCCATCTGATGTCTGCAACGCACACCTATCAAGATTTTAATATGAAGATCAATCACAGCAATCACTAGGTCCATCGTGAGAACCACTAACTCTTTTGAGCTTTTCCATGTTACATTTTGAGCTTTCCCATATTACAGCAATTCATTGCAACCGCAGAGAAGCGTACAGGCAAGTATGCCTCACTCTTTAGTTTCCCTATCAGACACCTACACAAGTATCCTCTTGAGTGTGAGAAGAAATCTACCATTAATTTTGGTAGATGCTGGATGATACTTTGTGAGTTGAGATGTTGAAAACTCCCAAGAAACATAATTGGATAGTTAATAGATGCTGATTTCTTTGGATGATGAATAATAATGATATTTTTATGCAGGCTGGAAAATATTACTATTATGTAGACACAGTCAAATGTTCTATTACTTAGGTGTTGCATACCCGATGTTATTTAGTAGGTAGAAAGATCTCATGATTTCATGTCTGAAAAAATATGTGCTGCAGCTCACCAAGGAGTCACAACATATTATTCCAGTAATCATGGATGAACTTCCACCAGCTAGGTAATCTATTATCCATCTACAAAGGCATTTGTAACTTTTCTTCTTAGACAAAAGAGGTAATCACAAGTTCATTCAGTCATCTAAAAAACAATAGTCTAAATTATGATTAGGCTCAATCCATTGATTTTCATAAAAGAGATTGTAAATTCTGTTTCTTTAATCAGTCATCTTCATGTTATCATACCATTTACTTAGAAAATCAGTTCCTGTTAAACTTGTTCAATCCCAGATAATTTCAAAGAACAACTTATGTCTTTCCTTACTAATTCTCAGTCAGTAAGGAAAAAAATACTTTTATCATCTTCTGTAAGAGATGACTCTTTTTTTAGTTTCTCAGTATTCTGTATTATTGTATTGAACTATACAGTGAACCCAGCCTTTTTTTTTTTTTCACTAATTTGTTCCCATTTTGAAGACTGAAAGCAAAATTTCCCTGATATTAATTTGAAAAAAATATGATAAACAGCCTTTTTTGCCTGTGAGTACATCTGAAACTGGAGCAAAAGAACACACAAAGTTAATAAAAAAACGGTATGAATCAGTTTTTTAGTAATGTCATAATACCTCTAGACAGAAATGTTATCAAATAGCGGTTAAATACCTACAGGAGAAATAAAGCACCTGTATTTGAAGAAAACTGTCACTGAATTGCTGAGAAAATGTGGACTAGAAGAGTCAACAGGAATTCTTAGGTGATGAAAAAAAGCAACATGGAGAGGTGAAAAAATGTATGGGATTGGAACTTCTGCCTTTCTCCAGCCTTTGAATACAAGTCTGCTATGCATGCATAATGTGTGTGCATGTGACTGTGCAAGAACATGTACACAGGCATAGGTGACACACTCCTTCCAAGAGAAAAATGTGCTATGGTGCAGGTGGCGCACCACCGCATAATATCTGAAACAGCTAGAGAACATACTAAAATAAAATACGTTTGGCCCAGAACATGCAGAACTTTGTTAAATATTTGTTTGGTTTCAGTTTCTAGATACCATAGAAAACAAGGTTGGAATGGGATCTTAGAGCTGTTGTCTAGACTTCATGACAACACAGAGTTAACTGCAATGAAAACATTTCAGACATCTCTTCAAAGGTGGTCAGACCAGAGTGATGAAATCTTTGTTTTGTTGTATTGTCACTAACTTAAAACTTGATCCTGGTAAGAAAAATTGTTTGTTTTGTCATCCTCAAAGCATTTTGGTGTTTTGTTTTGGGGTTTTTTTTGTATGTGTGGTGTTTGTTTTGTTTTTTTTTTGGGGGGGGGCGTGTGGGGTGGGTGAGCATTTACGTCTGTGTTATTTTTATGATTCCAAGACAAACCATAACATCTAAAAGACAACAACAAAGAGCTCACAAAGCCATGTTAGACTCTTTTCCTTTTTTTTTAATTTTGTTTTGAGTTTTTTTACTGCAATTACTAAAAGCCATTAGATGGAGTGGACTTAGTGTATGCACTGCCCAAGGAAAAATCAGTTCTGTGGGAAACGGGTGTTCCATCACTCAGAAAGGGCTTCCTGTCAACAACTTCCTATCCATAATGGAGAGAGCTATCGTGTTCGTGTAATTAACATTGCAAATGAATCAGCAAGCAATCAGTCAGTGATATCTCCTCAAAACATACAACGTTCACTGCGAACATCTCTACACAGAAAAATCATTGAGACATAAGGTTCAGTCATTTGCATAATTAAATATATTAATTTATGCAAGTATAAGTAGTCTTTGTTTCTACATGCATGGACTTTTAGCGGTAACAATTTTCACACTTTCTTCTCTCAGATCTTTTATATGGTGTGCCAGATAGGCCATATACATTCCAATGTGATTAATATGTTCATTTAAAATTATCAAACATATATATTTTCCACATAGCATATTAATAGGAATCAATAATATTCCCCTGTATAATTGTTCTTACCAGCTTCCGAAGTTCAGAATGAAAGATTAAGAGTAATAAAACAAATAATTTCAGTTAGCTATAGAGATATTATTTTCAAGTCTTTAACCAAAAGAGAAAACTGCTGTCAAACCAACAGCTGTTAGTGGCAATGGAAAGATGCCACCAACCAAAGAATTTCTGAGCATTGTTCTCTGCAGGAATTTATACATGTATATATTTATATATCCCTATTTCAGTGATTGGAAACATGAAAAACAAAAAAAAATCAAATCAGGCTCAAACAAGTCTGGAAACAAATAAAACAAACAAAACACTTCAAATAAAGTGTTGTGCATGGTCTGTGCTTTAATCTTTTTAGGCATTTTTAATAAAGACAAGGAATTGAAATCACAGAGAGCTGACATCACAAAATACTTTAAAACTTCTTGCACAGAGCACACATAAAAAGTTGGAAATGGCTCTCCTGTCTCCTGATTTTTAGAGGACATTTCTGGATAAAAAATAGCTTTACCATTTATTTTAAAGAAAATTTTAAGAAAAAATATCAAATACATCCCACTTCAGATTGCAGTGTCTTGGCTTTCTGCAACATGTGCTTTTACATTTTGATTTAGGCTGGGTTCTGCCCTACTTAAAACACGTAAGGCATGAGCAATGCATGTTATCTACTGAAATTGTGCTTTTCCACCTTATAGTTCTTGAGGCCCTTGAGAAGTTTTTAGTATTTAATTTCAGATGTTCTATTTGAAATAGTATTTTTGGTATTGTTGGGAATCTGGGCTAAGTTATTATTTGCTTAAATACATAAATGCCCATTTATTACCTTTTTTTTTTTTCATTAAAAGCGAAATAGTACCTCTGGTCAAAGTGGAATTTCCTAACACTCTGCTCTGGGCCACCCCCTTCACACCCCACACATTACCTGGAACCACCTACACTTTTTTTCCACAGATGCCCCATCCCCAAAAGTGACCATAACTCCATCTTTCTCCTGTGGGGCTGAGGTGGGACTCCCCAAAACATTGTTGAATAAGAGCTGTTTCTCTCTTCTCTTCTGTGAAAATGGTCTACCACCACAAATGAGCTATCTATCTAGAGAAGGCACTACTTCCTGAAAACAGATTACTGCAGCAAAACAGTAAATTTTAAAGTCCACATGAGCAGCTTCCCTTCCCTTGCACAGGGGCCATGCTGGCTCCTTTTCTAGGAAGAGCTTTTCAGCTGGGGAGTACATTTGACCTCCTTGTTCCCAGCCAGCGGAACAGCTGAGTCCTGTGGCTTGGAAATACGCCATTATCCTGCAATTACCTCCCTGAAGTTCACTATGTGGTTGCTTATCTATATTGCTTCCAGGCTTGTTTTTCCCATTGCACCCTATAAAGCTAGACCGCATTCACCTCAGAAAGCTTATAAACCAATATGCTATCGTCCTCACTGAAAAAGACAAAAGCAAGGTTTCTAAGACTATTACACTTCAGTATTCTTAGATGATGGTATAATATTTGGGTCTTCATATGTAGACAAACAGTTACTATAGTAACTCTAAATAACTATTTTAAACAGACATATATTATTTAGAACATTTTAACTGATTTATACATTTTTTGTCTTATAAACATCAAAAATAAATGTTAGGCATTGCAACATCTTTTTGTTTAGGAAGACATCATATACAGTAATGAAGCAATCTCTTGAATGAGCAAAATGTTGCCAAGTTAGCAGAAGACCCTCTTTTCACCATTAAAACTTAGAAACAAACAACAAAAAATATTTTCTTTTAAAATAAGTTGGTGCTTTTGTAGATGAATGCATTTTGAGTGGTGGACTGAATAAAAACTAGAGTTCTTCACAAACCTTTCAATAATGATCAAATTTCACCAACATGACATTGGGAACATCATGAAACCCTGCTGTAGGAAATAGAAACAAGTGTCTTCACGTGTTACAGATTTAATCACTTTGCGACCAGTACTGTTGATATAGTAAGTTTGTTTGCTTTTACGTCTTTATTTTCAGGAAGCTCCTTAACTCCAATATAATTTCACGCAGTTTTAGGGTTCAGTGAACACACCACACTTGTACAGCACTGTGCAGCAATACCTTTCTTTCTTTTTCTAAATGATGTGTCTCAGTTTCCCAGATCATGGTGAAAACTCTCATGACAAGACATTTCTCTTTTTTTTCGTTTTTGTTTTGTAGGGCTTCTACATCCTTTGTAATTTTTCTGCTTTCTTAGAGAAGGATCAATAGCACAGTAATGTGAGGCCGACAGCTTTGCTGTTTCTTAAGGTACACCTCTCCAAATGAAAAGGAGGCAGGGGAGGACTCAAGCACCAGGTCTCTGATCATCCACTCTCTTTCATCCTTTGTTTTATCCTCTGGATTTCCTTTGGGCCGCAGTGTCTAGTTTCACTTTGATAGAGTTCAGAGGACGGTTCTCTTGCTCCCAGACTTACAAGTTCGAATGAGCAGTTTCCCTGAGGCTGCACTTGCTTTCCCTCTGTCCATCCATCTTCCACAGCCTCCCAAACCTGCCTTCAAAAGCTTTGGAGGCAACTAGCATCAGTTACTGAGGGAAGTTAATCCATCCTGCTTGGCTTCAGTCGCAGGGAACAATCCCTGCTCTTCTTTTGCTTATCACTCTGTAGAAACTGGCTCAGAATTAAGGCTTTAGCCATCATAGCTCGTTCCTCTAATGTTTCACTTGATGCCAGCTGCTGGAGGGGCTGTTTATACAATCCTGACTTACAAATATTTGCTTAACAGACGATATGAACCCAAGGACCTACACTGCAGTCAATAAAGCTGTTTGTATTTTTTTTTACTGTTCAGCAATCGCCGCAGAATTGCTGCGCAGATCAGGAGGCAGCAATACCTCACACATGTGGCTGAACAGAAAGTAAAGGCCTTCGAAATCATCATGACAGGAGCAATTTCAGTGACAGTGTAAGGAAGAAATCAAAATATTACAAATCCTAATGAAAAACATCCTGTAAGTACATTCACAAGGAATATAATTTGAATATAAATCTTTAGCTGAAACTTGCATATAAAAATGAGTAAAAAACTTCCTGTTTTTTAAAACAAATCTCTCCAAGTTATAATTTGAATTTACCCAGTCATAAATGATGTAAAACCCACTCTATAATACTGTGATTGTACTGGTTCTTTTTGTGCTAAAACATCGGAGTTTGCCACAGGAATAAGTCAAAATACGTGATTAATGACTTCTTATTTTCTATTAATTCAATATCTTCTGTGTTCTTTGTTCAAAAGAAAACAAATTCAAGGACTTATATCTGTGGTTTTGGCAGACTCACAGCAGAGCAGATGCCAACAAATGACATTTCCTTTTCTTTAATCACCTTCAGTCCCATCACTGAAACAAAAAGACAGTCTGATGAAGTTTTGAATTATTGCTATAAATGAAAATCAGATTATCTTCTTCATGCATAAACTAAGATTATCAATTTTCCAAAACTTTTTCCTTATAGCATTTTGAATATATAGAGAAAAACATAAGCCTATTGTACTTTATCAATTTAATATTTGCTTTGGTCAGTTTTGTTAACTTTGGAAAATCTCCACATTTCAGGGTTATTCTGAATACCAAATACGCAGGATAAATCTTTTGACGTCAGTACAGCTCTTACATTTCAAGATCTCAAGTGGTTACATTCCCTCTGGTTGGTAGGTGGACACTCCTTGCAATACAGAAGTCTTCAATTTTTACTAATCTAAAGAAAATGCAGAAAATACAGACTGTGCTTATTGCAGTGTCCTGTTTGTGAAAAATAGGACATAATTATGTAATAATAAATAATTTCATTAGACAGAGAAAGAAAGGTCTTTCAAAAGGTAAATTCTTCACTTAGCATTCTGACGAGCTCCTAGCAACTGTGAAACCATTAAGAAACCTAATGCAAAGATGAGCAACAAACAACAAAAGTTGCCAAGGTAAAAGCTTGGTAGTGTTTTATCATGTCACTACATTATAGTTTATACATTTTATTATACATTATGCATTTCCATTTCTGCTCAGCCTGGTCCCTGCCCAGGACAAAGGGCTTAATTATGGAAGAGGAGACAGATTTACTAATGAGGAAAGAGAAGTGCCTACATGTAGCTCAGGTGTCTGAGATCTACTGTTGACTTCCTGTACTGAGAAAATGTTTTCCATTTCCAAGTGTTCTTGCTAGCAAGAAATAATACGTCATAATCAGTTTGCATATTGTAACACTGATGTACCATGACTTGCCATGATATTTTAGTCTTTTTTTTTTTTTTTTTTTTTAAGATATGCAGTCACTTATACAAAGATTATGGAGCTGAGGGTTTCTCAATAAAAGCTTTACAAGGGGTTGAGGTGTAGCCTCTGAAATTAGACTTCTGTCCTGAAACCTTTTATTCAGGAAGAAATTACTAAGGTTTTTGGGTTTGTTTTGTTTTGTTTGGGGTTTTTTTAATTTTCTTTAAAATGCAGAAGGGAGGCAGACTGATTAGATCATCATAAGTTTAATAGACAGTGAAAACAAAAAGTCTGTCTAACATTATCTCTTACTCCATGAGTTATGAGTGTTAGAACAAAAATGACTCACTGAGATTTCCTTTATTTAAAGTTAACATTTTTACAAGGTTTCATCTACCACAACCAGTTACTGTGCATGTAAGATGCAATGCTGAGTTATGAACACCACAAAAAAGAGTGCAACTCAACTTGCTAAGGACAAGGCTTCCAGCTGAGCTTTCTGCCTGGGGAGGATGGATCTGGATCCCCTCAAATCAGTGAGATGCCACCTCAAGTCAGGGATCCCCATGCTGAAGTGATGGTAAAGCAAACCAGCCACTGCACCCACCAGCACATATCTCTCCAAACTCTCGGTTTTGTGATGAGGCCAGCAGTAGCTGTGCTGTGTTTCTGCAGCAGTGGAGGGTGTTCGGAGGCCTCCTGTAACCTTTTCAAACAGAAAAGGCAGAAAACTACCTGTTAATCAGCCCCTGCCATGCACAGGAGTAGAGTTTAGTTTTGAGGAATTTAATAAAATGTGTTTTGACAGCCTTAAAGTCCCAATTTTGGATGCACATACTTTTATCCTGCTGTGAGCCCACAGAAGTGTCCAAATGTTTGGAGTTTCTAGCACTCCAGTGACTAGAAAGAAAATGCAATTCAGTAAAAAAAGAAAGAAAAAAAATTGATATTTTAAGATGTAGGTTTTACTTCTATTCATGGAAAGTTTATCTGCTTTTTCATTTCAACTTAGAGGTTGCACATGATTTAAAACAGCAATCCATGAATACAATTCTTAGTTGAAGAAGAGTTTAGTAAAAGGTACTTGACTAAGCTGAAGGCACACAAGTTGGCATCAGTTAAAGATACTGAATGCATAATCCTCACTTCAGCTGTCATTGAAGTAAGTACCTCTAAGTACCTTTTTGAGAGGTATTGCAGCTTCAGTGGACTGGGATAATGCTCTCTTTACATGTGTTTAACATCCCTATAGGTATAGGACTCAGCTCTGCACTATTTCTCTCCTCCTCTGGTTCCTTTGTGAAGGAAGAGCAGACATGAGCCTCAAGAGGGAACCAGAAATCACTTTGAAGAAGTGATGGTTTGGACAGTCAGGAGATAAGGGCCTTTGACCTGCACAGCCTTCACCAATATGAGCCTCAAGAGGCAGTCTTAAATTCTGAGCTGAAGAGGGTTACACAATGGTGAAGATGGATCCATGCCAATTTAATCTAAACAAGAGACAGAGAAAGCAAACTATTGATCCTGGAAATTAACACATTTTTTAAAACCTGATGTTTTCACGTTTTGAGAGATAACCAGTAAGAATGTGGTGGCAGTCAATAATTTCAGCCTGTGTGATATATAGTACGGGGTCACTAGGATTTATTTCTGTTGACTTCAATAGGTTGTCAACTAGTTCCAAAATGCATAGTCTGAAACCAGCAACTTGTCACACTTTGTTCTGAACCTGGATAATTTCATTCTCCACTTGTGAGTTGCTCACCATTTCTGCAAACATTCAAGTAGACTGATTACAGAGATAGGCAACTTTTTCTATGTATCACTTCTTAAGTACTGGGAATTGGCCATCTTTTGTAACATACGCAGAGGAAATCTTTCTCCTTATTTGTGGAGGTCACTGTCTGTTGTGGTTTGCCTATAAATCACATTCCTTTAAAAGGACTTGTCCTTTAAAAATTAATTTAGACTTTAATAAATTAAATGTAAAAACATATAATTTAATATTTTTCAATGTCATAACAGAAATTAATTTATACTTTATATATACTATTTACATAAAATTAAAATAATGCCTTTAAAATAATTCCGTTTAAAGGGAATAATTTAAATCCCCAAAGAAAGCGAATAATAAATCCTTTTCTTTTTCCTCAGGATTTTTTTCATGCTTCACAGTATTTATATATCAGCTCATTGGGTGATATTTGAAAGAACAAACCAAAGTGTAATCATTCATTTCCAGAGTTTAATAGAAATCTAGAGAAATCTGTTATTATTTTGTCAGTAATTCATAAGACATCTCTGTGGACTGCCTCTCTCTCTTATCCCATAGCTCTTTTAAATATGGCTTCACAGCAATGAAGTAACACGAAGTTAGCATATTCTATGTGAACTTAGTTTCCAGAATCATCTTCCATCCATATTTTAGACTTGTTCATTCGTTCTTTAATGTTAAATGAGGAAGAACCTAGACCCTTGCAATACGGTGGGAGATAGCTCTCGGTATAAGAGAAGTCATGATGATGTGCATTACGTACATGCCCTTCATAAAGACTCAGGCAACTTCTGTGTTTTCTCCTCATCTTTAGCGACATGATATTCTACGGTGATTTCTCAGAGGTTCCATGTTATTAAGCATTAGTGACACTGTTCATGTTTCTGGCCACTCTATGACTCGGTTCTGTAGTTGCAAAGTTTTTACTAGATCAGTGGACTACAAGCTGTTCCTTAAAAGTGAAAGAAATAGCTGAAGTAACTGAGATGAATAAGGGATTTGTGGCTGCTCTTCCATAAGACCTTGAGGTGCTTTTATGCTATCACACAGCAGAGTTTATTTAGTCAGATTCACACAATGCTAGCATGATACCTGCTTGTGACTGCTACCATTCAAGGTGAGAAAGCATAAGAGGGAATTTTTTAATAGTCACACATGGCAAACTTCATTGGAGCTGTGAAATCCTGGTCAAGGTTTTCAACGGCTTTTGAAAAAGATCCAATAACAAAACTTCTGTATTTTAGATTTCATGTTTTCTAGATGATTTCAATATCAAATATAATTTAGAAAATCATATAAAAATGAATAAAAATAGCCACAATACACGAAGAAACTTGGGAATTAATTTATAAAGCTAGTATGTATTTTCAGAGGTCATCATCAAGGTAAGAGAACATGATGTAACCAAGATTTGCAACCACGAGAGTAAATTCAATTGTTGATCAAACAAAAAGACAGCAAAGTCCTTAAAAGGCCGATGACATCTGAATGCAGACATATTGGGAAATGTCTCAAAAATTATTCTGAATGCAGACAGTGCATACAAGAAATATATTCTTACTGATCTTCATGTCAGGAAAGTGACAGCAGCTGATATATGGAATTTCTGTTCAGGGATTTGCAGACCTATAAGAATATGACAAACTTTTTTTCTTATAAGGTGGTAGGAAATACAGGAAGATGCTAGTGATCCTAATACAGCCAAATGCCCCGAATAGTTAATTTCTGTGAAGTGGAAGATGAGACAATACAGAAAATATTTTTAATACTATTGGACATTTTTCAGCAGACACATCCAGTCACATTTCCTATTTTCTACTAGCACCACAGGCCATAATGGTTTTGTCTGTATTAATATTTGTAATGGTTCCCAGGAATGTTCCTAGACACTGGAACTTGTTCAACGACCCTGGCCAAGTGGCTGAAATGTTCCCTGGTGTTGTTTTTGTCACGTGCCAACTAGCACTCACCCTAACAATTCCGAGATGATACTGAAATAAAGGGTGCTGCAGGCACCTTCCCCAGAGGCCCTTTTGCTTGTGGTCACTCTGATTTGGAGATTAGGAAAACCTATGAAAGGAGCTCTGCCAACGTGCTGCAGTGCCTGGGAGGCACATCTAATTTGCTGGCACGAATGCAGCCACGTGTGTCAGCTGCTGAAAGACCACGGGACTGGTTTGCCTTGCAGTGTCACTGATGCAGAACAGAAACAACTCAACTGAAAAGAAATTAATTTTTAAACTGGGAAAAAGGAGAAGAAAGTGAACTCCCAAATTCAAATAATGATACCCATCAGTATTTCAAATGAACTCTGTTTTCCAGCAATTGCACACAAGATAGCTGTTATTTGACATATATTACATACATTATATTTATTTCATAAGAATAAAAGGTGAGTAAATAAAACAAAAATGCAGATAGAAGTTACTTTTGCTTTATGTGATATACTGGAGAAGATTAAAAAAATTATGATTATTGATGGCTCACATAATTGATCCTCAATTCACATATTATATATATAATACTTAGGCATTATTATTTTAGCTATTATTATTGTTATTATATATTCCACATACATGTTCACATATAACAGTCTGTCTCAGAAGCTACAAGTCACCTTTGTCACCTTAGAGGAATTTTTGACAGGAAGCTGAAATTGTTTAGAGACCAAATATCCCTACAAGTAAACTCAAATACACTTTGGAAAGAGAAAACAAAACACTAGGTATAGACAGTATCTAGAAAAATACTGACAGTTCATAAAAGAAGCCATGAGTAGAAAGCATTTAGCAGTGAAATGTTGTCTTACCCAAAAAGTGAAACCAACATGTCCCCTGAAAATGTACTGTATGTCTGCACGAGTCAGTGTAGGAAGCAGGATTTAGCCCTGCAAGAGACTTGCCGCATACTTTCTATGGACTGTGTATATTAACTATATATAACCATGACCCACAAAGCTTGCTTGGCAATTAATTGGCCCCAGATTTCTTGCAAGCATATGGGAGTCTATTTTGGAAGGTGGCTTTTATCCAAAGTATTTCTGCTAAGCTTGAGATCCACCTTCTTACTGACTTGGTCTTCTGGAAAGCTAGGTTGTGTGCATATATTAAATAAATGCCTCTCTTGGATTAGTGCCCATTGTCTATCCTCAAGAAAAGTTGCCTGGCGTGGGTCATGTCCGTATGGCTAAACTCTCTTATCTCCTCAGTATGTGGTGGCTATATCTATGCTTCTATCAAGAAGAGTCTGGGGTCCATGCTGTCTCCAGAAATGTGGGAAAAACATGGAACTGAAACCTGACATTTGCCTGGAAGAGGGGTCTTTCACTGCATAACCACAGCAGGGAGTATGCTTGTCACTAAACCATGTGAATGACTGCGGGACGGTGTTTGATCCTGAACTCTGGTCAAATTTGGTTTCCCAGAAGAGGTGCATTCCCACTGTCCTGATGACTTTTGAAACTTTTAGGTCCTGCTGGCTTGCTCCTGCCTGCACTTTTGTACATTAAGAAAGGCTGTACCAGCAGACAGGATTTCAATTAAAATGAAGAAATTTGTTTTAGTTTTGTCTAGAAAAGTACGTATATAAAGACAGAAAAATCATGTCCTTGACAGAAGTTAGAAAATATGTTTGAAATCACAGTGTTCTTAATGGAAGGAGATATCAAAAGTACCATTCTCAAAGAAATCAATTTAATAAGGAAAAATAATTTAGCCTTTCACATTAACTGCTTTTATTTAAGCCTTTTACCTTTATAACATCAAAGAGAATATCAAACAACTTATCAGTTCTTGGTCCAGAAAAGTATAGAGAAGATGAATCTGGTAAACTAACTAAAGAGCTGTTTTTTGAAAAACAGAATCATTTGAAAACGCCTAGAAACATCCAAACGGCCATAAGAATTTTTGCACACTCAGGGTCAAGTTGGTGTTCTTGATGGTTACACTAATTGAGATCTTTGTCAGAATCCAAAGGATATCAAAACACTGTATGAACAGCAGTGAAATTATGATCCCAAAGAAACTAAGTTTGGTGACAGTTACTGCTTTTTTTTACTTTTTTCTCTCTTCACTATTCATTCTATGACAAATAATGCTTGGATGACTTAACCTGCTTCTGGTTTGTTTGGATTTTTTTTCTGTAAATATTTACATATATATATATAAAATTGTGTGTATTTATATACACATGTAAACATAAATTTCAATGTAGTTTCCTGCTCTTAACAGCACCCTAGAAACCTGAGTAATATAATCTGCTTGTGATACATTGATGCCATAATGATGAGATAATAGAAGAACAGAAAAACTTTTCAATTTCAGGATGAGATATTTCTGCCAGTAAGTAAATCTCTATCACTGACTTCCTTAGAAGTCTGATTTCTTACAACAAAATTTTCAACATTATGCTGCTATTATGATTAACTTAAAATACTAAATTTGACAACATGTCAAACAAATGATTTGACAATCATTTGGCAAGATTATTTTATAAAGTTTACTTACAATGGTCCAAATATTGTCTGCTGTAACACAAGGAACATCAGTTCTGTAGGCGAACCATGATGACAAATTTTAGGAAGAAAGTAAGTCTATAAAACTTCCTAGAAATTTGGATAACCAATTTATTTTCCTGTTTTGTTGCAAATCTGTGTTTAGCAGCTACAATTGCAGAAATATAAAAGGTATTTGTAATTCAAAAATATTCTGAATATTTTTTCAACTACAAGGCCCATTTAAATGGCCTTTTTTTGCCTTCAGTTGGGCAGCAGAGCTGAAATTATGATGTCAAGGAGACACATACCATACATGTATCCCTAGTGGATGCAATCTTTTTGGCAGATTGTCTGAGGTTTTGTAAAAGCTATCATTTGTGCTATCTGAGTAAATTCCTTAATTAGCATCAGAAATTATGTGAAATTATTTTTCATTTTTGAAAGTTCAATTAATGTCTTCCTTTCAGACCCTGATATACAAGGTTGAATATTCCCAGAAATTATGTGCCTTAATAAAATTCATACTCCTAATCATGAAACAAATACTAGCTCACCAGCAAATTACTCAAACCAAATACTAGTGAGGATATACCCCATAATAAACAGAAGTGAAGATGCATAACATACTCAGTGCATGTACACAAAAGCACATATTCTTACATACTAGATGAGGTGTAAGGAAACTAACTGAAATATTCTCCACATTGCCTGTACTTGCAAATCACTTAAAACATTTAAATTAGCTATATGTTAGGTATAAGTCTTTTTTCATGGAGCCCTTTTTAGCATCTAGTTAAAATTCAGAATCATAACTAACTTGTTTTGCTAGAGTATTCCAAAATTTACATAATATATCAGATTTTCATCAGAGTCTATCTTACTGTACTGAATGTGTAGCTCATTCATACAAGTCCAGTTTATTTCCCCAGGAATATATTTTCTAATTAATTACCACAGAAGACCATTTAATCATAGAATGGTTTGGGTTGGAAGGGACCTTAAAGACCATCTAGTTCCAACCCCCCTGCCATGGGCAGCGACACCTTCCACTAGACCAGGTTGCTCAAAGCCTCATCCAGCCTGGCCTTGAAGACATCCAGGGATGGGGCATCCACAGCTTCTCTGGGCAACCTGTGCCAGTGCCTCACCACACTCTGTGAAGAACTTCTTCCTGATATCTAATCTAAACCTCCCCACTATCAATTTAAACCCGTTACCTCTTGTCCTATCACTACAGGCCCTTGTAAAAAGTCGTCCGTGTCCCCCCCAAGTTTCCTGAACCCTGAATGGGGTTCCATGATGAGACACTGCAGACCAAATTCAGACACTTGATGCCAAAGGTGCTGTCTGCTGTAGCAATGTGAGTGCTGCACTTGACCCATCGGAATGCTTTATTTATGGAGCACTTGGTTGAGATTAAAAACATCTTTTAAAATACATGGGCTTGAAGAAGACATCTCTCAATAAACCTGCTGTGGCTATTAAGAAACAATGACACGTGAAATAAAAATCCTGGTTCTTGTCCTTTTGCAGGTATCATTTCTACCTGTGGCACAAGGAACCACGAAATAAACATATTCAGCCAAGCTGCTGCTTAGCCTTTCTGTCCAGCTTTATAACTCATACTCTTTCTACAGAGCACAGATGCACAATTGCAGCAGCAGGGATCGTGAGTTGTCCCTAATTAGCAAGGCATGTGCTTCGTGGTTGGATTTGTCTCTGGACTGAAGAGTAAGAGAAATCGAACCCTCTCAAACCAAACAGGACCCAAAACTGAGGTCTCCTGATTCCTTCCCTCTGCCTCGGTGCACCCTGGGGCATGCCTCCATGGGATATGGTTTCATCAGCATGACAGACTCCCTATAAGCTGTAATGAGTTTGAATTCAAATTGTAGACCCAAACTCCCTCCAAACTTTGAGAGATTTTAAAAGCAAGGAAAAAAAATCTCTATACAATTATGAGTGTTAAACTTTATTGAATGAATGGGTGCATGACAACCAAATAAATGAAATGTTAAATTTAGAAGAAAAATTGAATATAATTAACATTGCTTTAAAATGAAAAGCCCAGGACTATCTCAATAATCCTTGAGACCTGAGTTCACCCAGAAGTACAATTATTTTCTTGTCTTTCAGACACTGAAATTGTTTTGCAATTATATCAATTGCTTATTCGGTTGCAATTCTGTATGACACTTTCCCCTTTCTGTATCTTACAATTTCCTCAATGAATAGTTGATCTCCTGCTCATTGAAGATTAATACTTTCTAGTACTATCAAGAAAAACAGTATAATGTCACTTTTCATAGCCATAAAAGTTGCCATTGTTTGCTGCTGAACACAGTAGCACTTCGGATATAATTTTCTATCAGTCTTGGAAATACCCAGAAAACCAGAATAATTTGTCAGAAGTGCTAACAAAACCACAATGGACAAAAGGAATTCTACTTTCAAAAATCACATTTTTTCTCATTTGTGCCCAAGAAATCCTGAAGGTGTCAAGGTAAAGATATGCTTTTCTCCCTGGAAAAAATTACTGGATTTATGCAGTTATTTACCTTCCTTAGAATCTGCTAAGAAGACCACTAAGCAGAAGATGATAAGTGATATAATGAAGACAGAGCTCAGAAAATCCCAATATTTGTCCAAATGACTACATGGCCTTTTATTTGGTCATATGCTCTAAATACAGCACAGATTTAGCACTTGTGAGACATTAGGATTTTTTTTTTAAATTGCAGCCTTAATATTAAGCCTCCCTTTTTTTTCCTAATTTGAGGCTGAAATTTGATGTACACTGATTTTCCAAAATAGCCTGGCAAACACAGGAGTTATTCCTTTTGGAGAATCTGTGGTGAGCTAACTCCTTCCACTTTGGCTCTTGCATTAATCTTTTTTAGTGAAAAAGCTCTTCCCTGAATTTTTTTGTTTGTTTGCACGTAAGTGTAGCTTCAAAAATAGATAAATAAGAGCATGAATATTAAACAAAATAGTTATTCTACCAGAAATTAAACAACAAAAAGCAATTCACATTGGATGGAATTGACAAAACCAGTCAGGAACTTCTTTGGGATTCTATATGGGCTAGGATCCCAGCCAGTGCAACTGGTATATGTTCTCAGAATCAGTTTATACTAGGTGTTGATGGGACTTTGGGCCATTTTATATTGTTCTGCATACTGTAACACACACACACACAAAATGTTAAGTGGTTTATGTCAAGCAGTATATATTGAGAATTTTTTTTCTCAGGAAAAAACAAAACAAAACAAAATTTACTTTTTCACCTTCATCTCTATTATTTATATGAATAGGAATTCCTATTACTTAAGAGTTATAGAGGAGTTACTATGTAATATAGCTATATGCTTTAGTGTTGTGATGAACCATGACCTTAGTAAGGGTCAGCAGTCAGAGACAGGCATAAACAGAAAAACTATGATGTGTAAAGAAGTGTTTCAATCTGAAATTGGCTTATATTTTACAAGAAATGCATTACCTCCTTCACTGAGTCCTACAAAAAAATAGAAGCATATGTAAGCATTTTATGATACAGAACACACAATTTTGTAGCTCTAGGCAATGGTCTTACTTATCACATTATATTACTGCTAAAAAGCAAGCACAGAGAAAAGCAGCATTAGAAATAAATCTAACATATTTTTACTAAGATAGCAATGTCACTCCTCTGTGACTCTAACCTGAAATACCAATACAAAATTGTTAGAAATACCAGAGATTTTATAATATAATAATATTCAGAACACAAGAATATGCATCAGAAACTCAAATATGTAATATGCTAAAATATAATGGCTTGTCTGCCTCCTGTAATTGGATTAATTACTTGATTTAGAATTTCTATTGTGTTAGTCTTTGCAGTCTCTTATAATAATTTTCAATCTAATAAAAGTGACTTTTATTAGGCTTTAACTGAACCAAGACTTATCACACAATTTATTTGAATAATTGAAAGAATTCTAAGTATGAAAAGGTATTCCTTTTCCTCACATTCTCTACAATTTGTGTC
This sequence comes from Eurypyga helias, assembly GCF_000690775.1. Taxonomy (NCBI): domain Eukaryota; kingdom Metazoa; phylum Chordata; class Aves; order Eurypygiformes; family Eurypygidae; genus Eurypyga; species Eurypyga helias. The sequence continues at coordinate 96,484 of NW_010271344.1, forward strand.
CTTTGGGTCACCACAGGTAAAATACAACCTTTCAGAACATGTTTTGACTCCAAAGTAGCCAAATCAACGATAACTTTACTTCCTCAGAACTCATTTTAGAATATAATTAGACTTTTCCCTCTCTTGAAATCCAGTCCTTCTGCAAGGCAAATTATTAGCAGTGTTCTGAACTAGCAATATTTTGTTAGAGTATTATGAAAAGGTTCTCAGACTCATATATTTCTTCCTATAATAGTTTTAGCTGCTCTAGGTATTATACATTCATTTGATACATTTCTGGTAAGGATCTTTCTATAAGAATTCATTAAATATTTGGAGGTAAACACAACTGGCCAAAAATTTATTTCCAATGAACCAATATTGAAGGTGCTCTTGTCACTGTTTTCATCTAGAATAATCAAGCCATTCCACAGAAAAGTCCTGAACAATCCCCAGTCCCCATGCACGAGCCTGGTGTAAGTGGTTTGTGCACAAGTGGGCATTCATTTCATAAACAGCTAAGCAGAAATTCTCCATCACATGACCTCCAACCCCAAAAGGGACATATGGATCTGAACCAGTGTCTTCTCCTTTAGGTATGTTCAAACCTCATGCAGCCAGGGGATGTGTGGGGCAGGGAATGAAACTACATCTGCTCAGATGTAAACACTTCGAGTCACCTGTCATGTAGATGGAGGCGTCTTCTTTGATCTACCAACCATCTCCCATGGTGTTAAATTATTTGCTAAGGTAGATATAACTGATCTACAGCCCCAGAGGAACTGAGCCCGTATTTTAAAGCATGAACTAAAGGAAATAGCAATTAAAAGTGATAAATCCACATGAGCCCTTGAATAGCAGATGAATTTCTTATGAATGGTGTCCTCAAGCTGTTGGATTTGTTGATGCTTTTTTAGGACTTTAAATATTATAAAAATCTCAAGTCCTCTCTCTGCAGCAAGAATGTCTAAGTGATTTTGGAGAAAAGAACACTAAAAACCTCAAGACAGCTCTAGGTAAGAGTGTAGGTCACAAAGCATACTGAAAACATAAAGAAGGGACACTTTCAAGCATACTTTGAATGTATTCCATTTGGTGAGTAATTTTTAAACCCTCATAGAGAGTGGGTTTCAAAATGTAACATGTAGTCCTCTGCTAATTACAGCTTGAAGATATTTGGCTGCAATCCCTCCAGATTAGGTTTTCGGCTATCATTTCTAGCTCAGGAAATTTAATGCCACTTGTTGGTTCTGCTGTAACAGTTAAAGCCCCAGTTGAACAATACTGTTTCTATTAAGTGGGGTTGATGTTCTTCAGAAAACAGAGAAAACCACAAGCTATGTCGAGCCCTGGTCCTTCCAGGACAGATCGGGGAGCAGATCCCTCAGGTGAGCTTTCATGGTGTAATGTACTACCTGCTTTGACATGTGTGCAGGGGATGCTGCATGGCCATAGGGTCTCTCGTCCTGTCTCCAGCTGCATGTCAGGCCCCTTAACCATGAGTGGAAATGAATGGAAGGCACAAACAACCTCTGCT
>NW_010271344.1:98022-131558 GCF_000690775.1 Eurypyga helias
GTAGGATCATAGTGATCCATGACAGCCCTCTCACCTCTGCTGCTCCAGGCTGCAACCCTGGAACAAAATGTATTCCTTACCATCAAGAGGGGGCATAAATATGATGTACACTGTGAACCGTATTTACTGTAGAATATATATATTTCATCTGAATATAATATCTTCCTTTTAAGTATATGTGGCCAAAAACCAAATTGGTTATTCTGCTTGTATCTCCTCTCATCCCTCTGAAGCAAATAGGAAGCTCAGAAACTTCCATGACAAGTTGTGGGATGACATCCAGAAAGACCTTGACAAGCCTGAGAAGTGCAACATCCTGTGCATGGGTTGGGGCAATCCCAAGCACTAATACTGGATGGGCAGAGAATGGATAGAGAGCAGCCCTGAGGAGAAGGACCTGGGGGTACTGGTGGATGAAAAGCTGGACATGAGCCGGCAGTGTGTGCTGGCACCCCTGAAAGCCAACCGTATCCTGGGCTGCATCAAATGAAACGTAGCCAGAAGTTGAGGGAGGTGATTCGGCCCTTCTACTCTGCTGTCATGAAATCCCACCTGGAGTGCTGCGTCCTGCTCTGGAATCTCAGCACAGGAAAGACGTGGACCTGTTGCTGTGGGTCCAGAGGAGGGCCACAAAAATTATCAGAGGGATGGAACACCTCTCCTATGACAAAAGGCTGAGACAGCTGAGGTTTTTTTAGCCTGGAGAAGGCTCCAGGGAGACCTTATACGACCTTCCAGTATTTACCAGGGGCTTATAAGAAAGATGGGGACAAACTTTTTAGTAGGTCCTGTTGCGACAAGACAAGGGTAATGATTTTACAGTAAAAGAAGGTATATTTAGACTAGATATAAGGAGGACATTTTTTACAATGAGGGTGGTGAAATACTGGCACAGGTCACGCAGAGGTGGTGGATGCCCCATCCCTGGAAACATTCAAGGTCAGGTTGCGCAGGGCTCTGAGCAGCCTGATCTATTGAAGATGTCCCTGCTCATTGCATGGCGGGTGGGACTAGATGGGCCATTCAACCCAAATTATTCTATGATTCTATGAAACTAAAACACTTGCAAAAATGACAAGAACTTCCTACTCTTCATGTGAGACAGGAATCCCAGCCTACTGAAGGATTTCTCAAAGTGGAAATAAAAGCACAGGGACAAACACAACTGAAATTTCTTTCCCCCTTTCTTTAGTGGCAATCCTGTTTTCTCTTACCTACAGCCCCTCAAAAAGTTACTCCTCACTCCACTTAACTAGTGCACATGTCCATCTTATAATCCTTGTGATAAGAAAAATTGTCTTAATCTCCTCCTTCTCCCTGGGCACACAGATATCTGAAACAGATGAGTGGGGCAGATCAAGAGTGACTATTGTGCGTTTTTAGAGAAACTGCTCAAAGATCTAGGGTTATAAAAGGATTGAACTTGCAACTGAAAGAGTGGGAGGAAGATGAATAGAGCCAATTAAAGCCTGCACAAAAAAAGATAAGAACATCAAAAAGCGCCTTTTTCCTCAAACTAGCATTTGATGCAATGATGCTCATTTTCAAAGGCGTACACAAACATTAATTATTCCTCACAATACATCAGGGAGATAAACAAGTATCAGTTAATACTAGCCAATGAAGTAATAAGGAAGAGAAAGACATTTTTTTTACAAGTGTATTAGGACAAAAGGTCATAGTGAGGGAATGTACTGGAATTAAGGCTGTTGATGAACAAATAAAGGCAGCAGTGAAACTACTGGTGCTTATCAAAGCACCAAGATGCTAAATTCTAGTCACTAGAGACTGGGTGTCTTACCAGAGCATGTCAGGTCAGTCTCCCTTAAAAGTCTTTGGAGAAAAATAATGACTTCTAAGTGTGGTTCACCCCACTTGGATTTCTATTATTGAGTAATTCTGGACGTGTCCATAACTTTTTTTTCCTATGAGATGGGCCTAGTGGAGAGTAGGAATTTGTTTCTGACTTTTGCATTATTAAATGAGGAGACACAACTCTATTGCTTTGTATCCATCTGCTGCTTTTCTTCTCTTGCACTGGAAGCTCTCTGGAAAGGGCTGTGGTTTATTCTGGGCTTATTCAGTGCACGTAGCACAATGTGGCTTTTACACATGCCCAGAGCTCCCAAGAGGTACTACAACACAAATACATTTCTGAAAAAAATAATTTTCTTCAGGGAACGGTAATAACAAATCAGTTTTTCTGAATATGTGCGAAATGACAGCCACCTTAAGGGAAAGGGGAAAAGAAAGGTGAATATGTCAATAACACAGCTATGTGGTAGCATAACAGAGTGTAAGTGGTAACCTGAATAGTTTGGGGATTACATGTGGATCTTGTGCTTCAACTACCAAATGTGAACCTTAGCTTTGCTTTTACAAAGGAATAAAATGTCCTTTTTATAATAACTAAAGTCACTACTACAAAAACCAAAACAAACCAAAACAAACCCCAAAGCAAAACCTAGTAAAATCCTGTCCACTGCCTGACTTGTCTTATTTATCCAGACGAATTCTTGTTATTGTGATTTCTAGTCATTCATATTGTTATAAACTGACTTTGCTGAAGGACAGCATCTTATGTCAAGCAGAGTACTAAGTCACAGGGTTACTACACTGTATCTCTGGAATTTTCTTTATCTCCAGGGAAAATTCAGGCTGTGTCTCACATTTTTTCCCCAGTATATTTGAGCTCACCTAGACTATGGAATACCTTTGTGCAGTAGTCAAAATGCATTGTTTAATTCTTTTGGATTAAGCTAGTTAAAATGTGGCATAATAGTCTAGTGTACGACTGTCCAACAGCAACTTTTTCCATGCCTTTAGGTTCTGTACAGAATTGTTGGATATAATTATGGTGAAGCTCAAGTGCACAATATGAAAAAACTAGTTAATTCACCACGTTCAAGCCTTTCAGAAAAGAGCAAGCTAAGGCCCAGATAGACTCTGAATATGCAATAAACCAAAATGAACATCCAAACCTAGATATTTCACTTTGCATTTTCAGATAGGATTTTTTTTTTCTGTTTTGTTACTTATTTATTGAAAACCTCTACTGAACTCCTATCATTGATGCATCTGAATCATCAACTTAGAAGTTGAGTCATTCCATTAATTTGGGCTTGATAATGTTCAGCCAAATGTACGAACAGTAAAACATATTTGCAGGCAAATTACCAGGAAAGAAATAAACAAGAAACTAGCAGACAAACCCTATTCCTAATAACTATAATTAGGCACCCTGTGGTTTTCTGCATTTTGTGCATTTTGATCCCAGTACAGTTTTTATTAGCTAAAGAATTGGTAACGCCATTAGGAGAGTGATCATTTTCTGACTGACTTCATTGCTTTGAAACAACGCTTGTTAAATCCTACCTTTTTAAGCAGAGTTTTCCCACAATGTATTGAGTTTAAGCATGATAATGGAAAAGCAATGGAGGGTGGGAAATCTTGCCTCTCAGAGAGACATGACACTGCAATTCAGTTCCTCTGGACCATGTGAGAAGCTGCAGCTGTTGGCTTCAAGTTCAGACCTTAGCAAGCTTGAATCAGACTTTGAACCTTTGAACCTCTGTGGTCCAATGCAGTGTTAATCGCAGATTGTACATCAGATCTCAGAACAGTGAAGCCACACCAAGGTGATGCTGAGCTCAGCCTAATCTCTCTCTCTTCCTGCAGTCCCAGCATGCAGTCCCATGACAGCTAATGCAAATGTCCTGCCAGCCTTCCCAAACCTTCCTCCTGCGCATTGGTGACTCTCCCCTTCAACAGGCGCTACTGTGCCTCTCCACAATAAACTGCTCCAGGGAGCAGCTCTGGCTGAAAACAAGTTAGATATTTTTTTTCATTTCTTGCGTTATCTTTAATATATTTACTTCAAAAACTTAAATTACTAAGAAGACTTCTCCATCAGTTTTGAAAGATTAAGCCTGTAAAAGCAAACAAAAATTCGTCTCATACTTGCAGAATGTTTCTGCATTCATACTTTTGTCAAACTTCCTCCCAAAATGAAATATTATTTTGATCCCTACATTTTAAACAATCAAATTAATAAATCCTTCATCAGTCTGCTTCCTCACAGCTTCCTTAGGACCTATTCTCCAAGTTACAGTACAGGTAGTTTTTTCTAATTCACACTTTGAGAATTAATGTACTAGCTTTAATGAAATGCCGTCAAAATAACTTTTCCCAAACTACTTCAAAACTAATTATAAATACAATACCATTTCATTTTGGTGCACCTTAAAACATAACATTTTCTAACACTAATTTTCCTCCATAAAATAGCTGGCTGTTGTCTCAAATTAGACTTTTTATCCTTTTGGCCTGATAAAGAAGTTACGCTGCAGAGGAACATGCAAATCATGCATAAGAAACCAAGAGCAATTCCATGACTCCCAGAAAAAGGATGAAGAAAAAGCTGTTATTTCTTTCAACACACAGAAAACTAGATTAGGCAGAATGAGGCATATGTCAATTAGCTTAGGAATGAGTTTTCTTCCCACCAGTTGGCATCCACAGCACAATTACTAAAACATTCTCAAAGCAAATCCAGGAAATTTAAAGAGTAAGTAACTGAGATATGATTTTACATGATAATTAGTCTTTTTGTACCTCGTTAAAATGGCTCTGAAGCCAATCTGCTTGAAAAACTGTATACCTCAAAAACAAAAAAGAAAATTAAAGCAATTATTATGAAGATTTGGTTTTCAGACCTCAAAAGACAGCAAGTATTTCAGGCCAGTGTCTGGTAGCATATTCCTCGGGCATGTCTAGTCATGGCTCTCTGCAATGCTAGCATACTCTGGGACAGAACAATGTCTTTTTCCTGTCCTCTCATAGCACCCAGACATAATCTCATCCCACATTTTTAAACAGCCTCTGCTGATTGTAAGTCAAGCCCACTTACAGAGTAATTTAGCCAAATTCCCCTAAGCCATACTCATTTATAACATAAACAAATCTGGCACCTGGTCTTATCACTAATAGAGTCCAGGAGATTTAATCAAGGGTGGTTTTTCTTGTAAGTCGAATGAAGTTCCATGCCCTGTGGCCTCAGAGACCCTGTGCTGCAGTGTGTTCTCTTTGCAGCTGCAGCCATGTTCAGAGGTGACCAAAGAACGGTGCCCACCTGACAGAGGGAGTAGCCCACCCTCTCCTAGCTTTAGTGTATGGAGTTGTCCAGAGGCAACCCAGGAGGTGACCCACCACTGTATAACCCAATATTCCCACCCTCCTTGGGTACCCATCCAAGCAGTCATCTGAAATGGACGTGGTGAAGCCTGGGAGAGCTCAGCATTGCTGACACTGAAGGGTACACCAGCCACAAAACATAGCTCTGAAGCAGTCACTCCTTACCATACAGGTCTCTGCTTTCCAACCCCAGACAGGCTCCCTGGAGCCAGTCCTCTGCCCTGCTAATCTCTGCTCATTGTTTTCAGCCTGGGTGACGTAAAGGAAGAGAATCTGCATATCTGGAAAAAAATTCTTCACACAGAGATTGGTGAGGCACTGGAACAGGTTGCCCAGAGAAGCTGTGGATGACCCATCCCTGGAAGTGTTCAAGGTCAGGCTGGATGTGGCTTTGAGCAACCTGGTCTAGTGGAAGGTGTCCCTGCCCATGGCAGGGGGTTTGGAACTAGTTGGTCTTTAAGGTCCCTTCCAACCCAAACCATTCTATTATATGATTCTACGAATATCTCCAACAGGAGTCCTTGGTTAAGAGCAAGGTAGGTTCAGGATCTTGCACCCAATACCACACCCATACAAGGTGCCCTGGAGGTGTGTGTCTCCCATGCACACAGACATCCCACTGAGGCTGTCTCATACATACGTATGTTACCACAAACACATCACTTCTGATGTCCGCACTTCTTCACACACACTGTATTTCTAAGCCATTTCAAACTGCACTGGCATACAGACAACCTGTACTGACATCCATACAATAAAGACATGCAGCAGATGATCCTCCCTAAACCTGAGAAGCAGCAGTGAGTTGATGTTTCTAAACCTGCTTAATGGAAAGATGTCAGCTTTGGCACTCCACAGCCCGTTGGAGACCTCTGTCCTACTGCTCCAGGCTTTGTGAGTTCCACGCTGACACACTGCCATTACAAGTCAGTAGGTCCCCGGATCTAAATTCTCCACTTTCAGCTATTATACATTTTTTATAGTAGAATATTTGGTGGTTGAAGTATCTGTTACTGGGCTTTAGTGCTGACATAATTTACTTTGAAGTTAAGGAACACGGAAAGAATGAACTGCAAGGAAAATGTGTTCCACTGAGTGAAGCAAGTACATTAAAGCTGTGTGCCTGAGCACTTTCAAGGATATTGCTCAAACTCTTCATGCATTTATCTCACTTGCATATACAGGTTCCTTGTGTTAAAACTTCATAGGGAGATGCATTTTGCACTGAATGAGGAATGTGAGAGGAAATTAATTTTGAAATACATTTAATAATTACTGTGGTCAGCCTATAATGTTGCTAACTCAGCGGAGTAGTGCAGACCATGTGTCTGTTCTGGCAGTAATGTGATTTATATATACTTGTACGCCAGACCTGGAACAGAGCTGGTCCCAAACAGCATGAATTTCTCAGAAGCCATGTGTGTAGTGACCCTATTCCCACTTCACACAGTGGCAATATTGTGCCTGGAAACTTCTGCTTACCTAACCAGGAGAGCATCATGACAGGTGACACGCTAAGCACTTAAACTTGACATCAGTAAATATCAAAGAGAAGGAGCACAAATGAAATCCAAGCTTTCTTGTGACTGAAGGGGATTTCTGCAGCCTGAGGTATATGAGGTTGGGTTTCATAGCCACAGGCACTTACCTAAATTTAATATCTAAAGCATCCTTTGGCACAGAAAACTTGGCCACTAGTGATACTTGTGCCTGTGCCTAATGTTGTCACCAAGAGAGGGTGAGGGGCCCTGTGGCAATGTGAAATGATGCAGGAGAACATTGCATGTGCCAGGTGTTACAGCAGATAAGGCAGTTTTTAAGAAGCCTTGTTTGACTCATTTTTCCCTTTCTCCCTCAATAAAACTGTTTTCTGGCAGAGAACAATTCCCTGAAAAAGTGGGAGAAAAAGAGGCCACACTGTGCACAAACTGAGTCACCACAGACCCATTACCCTACACTAGAAGATACCTTACATGATGCAAATTGTGGCACTGTGGCACCAAAGGACTTGTGTAACAATCTATCCAAATGAACATGAACACCATCCATAGAAGGGGAGTCTGGTTCTCTGGACACTTCATGGCTCCCACACTAAATATTTCAAGGCCTCTTTTGCCCCAGGCAGGGGACTGTGCTTGCTCTTCTTCTGGTAACATAAATTTCTCACACCTATCCTCACTGCCTCAGCTGACGCAAAAGCAGGAGCAGCATTTGTATTACCCCTTACCTTTTGCTGATGGCTAATGCATTGCAGATCATATATTCAGCAGTGCTTGTAGGGTGAAAGTGGCCATCAAGCACCTAGCTGTTGTGCTAAGGGAGGGATTAAGATGTAGGGGATTAAGGGGATTAAGGCACAGGAATGCTTATCTGGTGTGGCCCAAGTGGATTTAGGATTGCAGGAGGGGATGCAGGTGCTCGGATGGAGAAAAATGATGCAGGCTGCAAGGTGCACTCTGGGTACCAATGTACTACTGAGTAGTATGCCTGTGCTGCTACCATCATCCATGCCAGGGAGCAATCCCGGAGAGCAGCTCAGGTGGTGTGGAGTAGTTCTTGCCCACACTGCAGCAAGCAAGACCCTCTAAAATGGCTTGGTCATTCTCTCAGCAGTTGCTTTGGTGTCTTCCAAATATTCCTTCACTATTCATGATTAATTATCTGAGAAAATTGGAGAAGGATCAAAACCAAAAAAAAGGTAAATGCAGCCTTAGTGATCAGCTTTCATAGCAGAAATACAGGTATTTGCATGAACCTAAGTGCATTCACTAACTGTAATATAAGATTTTTACTTTATTTTGAAAAATAAAAGTCTTATCAACACCTTCCCTTGGTAAGCAAAACTCTGATGACTTAGCAAAAGTAAATTTGTGAAGTCCAACCTGATCCAAAAATAACCACATACCCATAATATCCGAGCTTCCTCAGCCAGCATCCCTGTGTTCCCAGGTCAGGAGAGTCATCATTCTGAAGAGGGATCCAAGACTGTTTAAGTGCTTTAAATAATGAAATGTTATTGACAGATGGCCCACATGAGACCATGGCATTTAACTGACATTTAATCGAGATTTAGGCTGGAGTAACATCTGCTAAAATGGAAGAAATACATTTGCTCTAGATGGGATCCCGACTCCTGTGCCAATGGGGCTGCTTCCTGTTGGCAGTCTTGAGAGTGGACCTACCTGTTTGTGGGACTGTGCTGAATATTTACTCTTTTCAATGGGCGGGTTTCTCAGCCTGAATCACTTTGTGAATTTGAAAAAAAATCTGTGGAACAATGCTCTGAACCTCATAGTCGCAAACATTCAAAGAGAAGGTCCATGTCATGATAAATCAAAGAGCTGGGACATGGCATGCAGCTGGGAGATGGTAACGACTGACCCCAGCAGCTCATGAGCTCGGTTGTGTCACCAATTCATGTCAGGTAATGAATGAACAGTTCATTTATTTGTTATTTCATAAATCAAATTTCATAAATCTCCAGTAGCTGTATTTTGATTATGCCTCCAAGCTTGACAAGTTAAAGACAAGCAAGAAAGCTCCTGCTGGAGAAAGGAAGATACTTCACCTCCACTACTGCAAGACAGAAAGAGCACCATAAGCCAAGGGCAACCCAAAGTGCCTTTTATCTAAATGTTTCATATACACAATTGGATAAACTGACCATATCAGTTCTATCTGTACAAGAATTACTTCTAATCCCTTTTAAATGAGACTTCTGTTTAATTCACTTTTTATTTTTAATTTATACTAGGGATAATTTACTCTCCTTTAAAAGCTGTGCTGGGTAATTTTTCTATTTATTCACTGTCTGAACTAAGCACCATCTTTGGTCAATTACTTTGAGCATTTCTTCCCATTGGTTTTCCCTTGAAAAGTACCTGAGGATTTAATAGCCCTAAGGGAGCCTTGTGATTTCTGACAAAGCCATTCTGAACTAAGTCCACCTGTCTCATCCTGTTAATGTCAAAACAGGAACCAAATTTTCCAGCAAAAATCTGCTTTTAATTACTGAATATGTTTGTATATTTGGAATTCTCAGCTTTACACATATCAGAACATTTTTGACTTCTCCTAGGTGTTGCTTTTCAAAGTAATTCATTGGCATTAAAACAGTCCTTTTTAGAACTAATTTTCTTAATGGTTTATATTGAAGAAAACCTACTAAGGTTCTTTCATATTGCTTTTTCCTGAGGGCAGGTTATTTTCTATGTTGTGGAAAATAAAGTGGGAAACAAAAATGGATTCTAAATTGACATACTGCTATTATATTACTGAACCATTGTATCTTATAGTAGACACACTCCAGAATTGCAATAGCAATTTACAACATTAATTGCCAGCAATGGATATGTATATTACTATTTAGGGAGATAGGGATTCTTGAAAATAAATATGCTGTAAGAAAACTCATCACGGGCAAAAGAAAAATACTGGAAGGAAAGCAATGGCTGGCAAGTTGCAGAAAAACCTACACACATTTAAACATCCATGGTCTTCCAGCAGAATTTTCTTACTGTGTAAAATGTATGTTTAAAAGCCCCAGAGAAGACAGATTACTATGTGGTCAATGAGTAGGGGTTATCTAACTCTTCAAAGTTAGCTAACTTTCCAAAGACTCGCTTTTTACTCTGACAGTACTTATTTGTCTGACATATGGCTACGGCCTTACCATTTCATATCAGTTCCCTAACAAAATGGGAAGTAGAAGGAGAAGAAATGAAAACCTGATCCATGAAATCACTACCATTTGCACTGAATTCCATAAAGCCAGATTTCTATTTATTTTGAAAACTAGAGTATCTGATGGCAGGTTGTCTTTCCTGACACTGGTTATTTCTGCCTTGAAAGAACAAGGCTCTGTCTGAGCCTGTCAGCAGCAGACTAAAGGAGAATTTTGCTATAATCAGTTATGATGCTGATTTTCTGGGTCAACAATGCTTTTGTTTAACCAACATCTGGTAATATATTGGCATGGGAATAGTCTTATTCCAAACCAGGAAAAAGGATGGGTAGGAGAGAAAAAGTCATCCTCAGTAGATAAATTCTAAAGGTTCTCAAATGTTTCTAGAATTTCCCATTCTTTCACCATTTTTAAGCTGACTGGCAGACGTCCTTGGTTGTAGGAAGAATCAGAGGTAACCAAAATACTCAAAACCAAAAAAGGCAGGAATTTAGCTTCCAGTAAGTCTTACTTTAACTTCTGGCCAGCTCTGAAGTGGTCAAGTTAGTAGTCAGGACTAGATGACTGTTGTAGGTCACTCACAACTTCTCCCTTCCCCTCCACTCCCCTCACCTCCCTCTTTCTCTCTTCCCTCTGTATCTACTTTCTCAATCTTGGATGGCAACTGAATACACAACCAGGGCAGAAAGTACCACTTTGATTACACAGACTGACTTGGGGACAGATCACTCAGCCATTCTTGCATAGATATTTACAGAATCTGTCTATGATGCCAATCTTCAGTGCATGGCTCAAGGGTTACTGTGCTGCCTACAAAGTCCTCCAACAAACATGAGATATGTCTGCTGGCTGATGACATGAAGCAATGAGTGATGCTGCCCGTAGCACATTGCTTGCACAGTTCAGTACCCATGGGCATGCAAGGACCTCTCAGTCTAGACCACATATAGACATGATTTCAGGGTTTACATAAAGCACATACCGTACCCTTTTGACTCAGCCAAGGAGGACATGAAATATAATACTTTGTTTTGAACTGTTTGAACTGAACAAGTGTGCTAAGGAATCCATGCATAGCTTAAATAAGTCTTATGTCTAAATTAGGCAGGTTCTTAAATTGTCATAGGCTCCCCTTTAATGTCTGATATCTGCTGTCTCCCCACAGCCCCTTGCCCAATACGTTCTTAGTGCCACTTCTCAGAAGGAAGGACGGTCTTGGAAGGTTTCTCAGTGGGCTGGTCATGGGTCACCTTTCTTGTTTCTCGTTTACTCTTCTGGGTTGTACATAGAAATGGTAATTTCATCTTCATGAGATATATGCTCAGCCCCAGCCCTACTGTACATTTTTCTTTGAGATTTTCTAGCATGTTTCCAGCCATTGGATATCAAAGGCTTTATGTAAGGTTTCATAAAGATTGCCTGACTGAGTAGAGCTTCTCAACCACAATCAAATGAAAGCTTAACTCAATTCTGAAAAAGCTAAACAGACCATGAAGAGTGTTTAGACTTCACATTATACTGCCTAATTATCAGGAACCCTGAAAGCCAAATTATTTTCTTTAATTTTCTATAAAATGTCTGGTGAGTTTTCCCCCTAGATTTCTGACAAAAATATCAAAATACATTGATTCAAACAGAAATGCTTGCAAGCCCTCAGAAAATTTCACTTTCTCCATTAAACAGGCACATTGTCAGATAATATTTTAAAATTTAAATTACTATCTTTCAAAAATCAGTCTTATATAAGATGAGATTTACAAAGAGATTTCGGCCATTTTGTCCTAGAGAGTGGCAAGACTTCACACAGACTTTTTTCTTCAGCATTTGCAGTTGGTTAGTTTGCACTGCAGTGAAGTACTTAATTTTCTGTGTTCAGGTGACACATTTCTGGAACCAAGATTCAAATATTTTGTGTTAAACTAGGTCCCAAAGACTGTCTAACCTTGTCTAATACATGTACCTTGTGTAACAATACTCATGGCTGCAATACTTGATTAGGGACAAAAAGCGCTTTTTTTGTTTTAATTTAATTTACATGCTTGAATAAATCTCAGAGGTTCTTCTTAATGTCTGGCATTTCTCAGAGACATCTCCTCAATGGGTGGAGGAATTCCTGAAGGTTCACTGCATATATGTGGTGTCAGATGAATAAAATGTAACATAAAAGTTGAACAGTAATAAAATTATATAGTTCATAAATTCAGAGAAATACCCTCAAAGAAGTAAGTGAAAGTTAAACTTTCTTTGAAAAATATTAACAGGCTGTTGTTTCTCCTATCTAGGTAGAGGAACTTTGCTATCTGGTGAATAATGATGTTCAATATTTTAAAGTTTTGCTGTATTTATTGTATTAAAACAAATGGATGGGAAATGTAATTTACCAACTCATTTATGTCTTTTCTTCTGTTAACTTCTCCCGAGAAAATTATGTGAAGATCTATAGGTGAGGACAGGTTAATCAGTTCAGATCCAACAACTGACAATTGTTTTCAGTGGTAAGGAAATCACAATCAACAGAAAGCTGTTGATAAACGTAGAATAAGGCAACTCTTGACAAGGATCTAGCTATAGAATGTAATTCCTCAATAAAGAAATTAGGACCCAATATATCAAGAGGAGCACAGGTGAAACTACAGGCAGATATACTGTTAATGGTAAAGTTTTTCTGGATCTGGTCCTTACTTGAAAACTGCACTTTAAACAAAGAGGAAATAACTGCACAGGAATGTCCCTTAAAATAGGTAACTGCTCGATTCTGAATAAAATGATTGATTATAGTAACTTTTTTTTTTTTAAATTGCTGATTCAGTAAAGAAGAAGCAGACTCAGCAGCTCTGAAAACTAGATAATCATGTCCAATATTGTCCCATATTATCCAAAGTATAAAATGAAGAAATTGTAATGAAACACTCTACGTTCAACTTACATGAAAGGAAACTTCTTACAATGGTTACTTTTGACTGACACCTCTTCCATTACTCTACTTTGCTAAGTATAACATCCTAACTGCATTTATATCAATAATAAGGAAAAAAACCACACCAAAACCAAACCAAAATACCAAACACACACATATTTTTGTAGGAGAATATGTTGTAGCTCTGTTAAGCACCCAGAGTACAAAGCTGTCAGCTGTTCCAAGGTGGAAACCAGGTCTCAATTGTTTCTGTTGAATCAAGAGGCACTGGGGAAGGCAAAAGAAAGCAAAAGCTAGGAAGTTGAATGTGTAGTGCAGTGGTAAGCACCCATGTGCTCCTGTCCAATCCTTCTGTTATTAGCCTGACATTTAAGGCACTCTTACGGCTGATTATGATATTCAGAAACCTCTCAAGCAGGGAAGAGAAATTGGATCTCTAGTATGTTCACTGATTTTTCTAAGAAATGAGCTTTTGTAAACAAAGAAGGCATTGCTTCATCTCCACATGCATTTTAAAGACTAAAACTTCTTGCTGTCCACTCTGATTCTTATCTAAATAGGGGAAAAAAAGGCTTCAGAGGCTACCTCAAGGGATGAAAACAAGCTGTGAGTCCTAAGCAGAAGGAAGCACCTAGTAGTATCATATGTCATAGCAAACAGTAAGATCAAAGCACAAATGTATTCTCTTCTTTTTCTGTTAAATCAGATAACTGGGTTCTTTTGCTCCTAATTTGGTTCAATTTAGAAAATCCACAGAATTACAGAATTTCTGGTGGGAGGGAGTCTTCCAGAGAAGTTCCTCCTAAGTTGGAGGAACTGCTAATGTTCAACCAAAATATGAATTAAAAAATAAATACATATTAGTGAATAAACCCTGACTTGCAAAATCCCTGTAATATGTATTATTTTAAAACAGAGAGGGTTAATATACATTAACATGAAAACAGCAACAACAAAACAGCTGGAGACAACGGTTGCTTTAGCTCTGCTATTGTAGGAACAATGTAATTCCCCAAGAATTCATTCTTTTTCTTAGAGTTTCAACTGATCTTGTAATTTATTTAGTATCAGGCTACCAAAATATGGACAAATTTGGATATTTATGATTTTTCTTCTTTTTTATGTCTGGTTAGAACAGTAGAAAACCAACCATACAAGTCTTTTGTGAGCAGTATTTCTGAAGAGAGAAATAAGTACTAAAGCGCCAAATTACATTTTCTAATTAATTATCAAAGAGCAAATAAGCAATAAAACACCAAATATAATATTTTATCAATTTCCTATTATCAATTTTCAATTTTAAGTTTCAATTTTATTCATTTGGTCCAAATATTTCCTGATATCATACAAAGAAAACTGTAATTGCTTGTTGAAGTTCTTACAGAATCTTTACTGACAAACACCAAATAGCAGGTTTTATGTTGCTAATAATACTAATGTGAGAGAAGAAAAACTCTTCATCTTTCATTCAAATTCCCTTAAAGTATTCCCTTTAGATATCTGCATCCATATATGAATCCCCTTACAACATAACTGAATATTCCTACAAAACTTGCCTTTTGACTATCTCAAACATGTCTTATGCTTTAAGATGAGCTGCTACTTAACTAGAAATTATGACATCAAGTAAATTCATGGCAATGATGTGGCATCAGGACCGTGACAGAAGATCAGCTCTCTGTAACAAGAATAATAATCAAGAGTTTAGGACTCACTTTTCTACACTGTATACATAATAAAAATGCAAATAAACTGTTTGCGGTGTTTTGTTTTAATTTTGATTTTTAGTCCTCTTGTTTAAAACATGAAAGATATTTCTTACTAATGTATTCGGGTAGTTTCTCTTACATTAAAAGCATAGTTTTCTATGTTGCACAGAACTATATCAGATGATGCTTATACTTCACTTAGTATAGCATATTTAAATCAAAGCTCTGTTTAATAGCAAATGCATGTTATCTGGTCTGTTAAGCTATTCCTGCATTTCATTTTAAAACATGAATATCTTTTTTTTAAAAGGAAAAATGTGCTGAATTACTGTAAAAAAAAATCAGGAAATAACGAGGTTTATCCTTTTAGTATCCTGAGGGACAGCAAGCTTTAAAGGGCATTATCTATTTGCTTGATCAACAAAGATGTTTTCCTGACTTTTTGAATACCCGCAGTTTCAAAACTCTATTAAAATGCTAACAAATTCAAAACCTGGTTCTCCTTTACTTCAAAGTGCATTTCTTAACCATTCATTTCTCATATAATTAATAAGGGCTGGTCTCATTTTAAAATGTACCTCTAGATAAATAGTAGAGCAAAAATATTAACGTTTCACTGGCTTCAACTTAATATTTTGCAGGAACAAAAACATTGAATTGAAACTGTAAACAACAGAATTCCACAGAATCATAAGAAACTTGAAAATAATGCTGGAAATCTGCAGAATCCAATAGGGAATGAAATACCAAATAGAGTTCAAAGTATACATTGAAGTGAATAATTATTTTACTAAAATTCTATAATGTGATTCAGAACCAAGACATATTTTAATAGTTTTCTCTGACAATTTGGACTGTTAGTAGGTTTCATGTAGGCGAGGCAACCAAGCATTGATATACTTCAAGATTAGGGTAATTCTGGAGAGGTGGAAAAAACACCTGTAAGCAACTGGTAAATGGAAAAGTAAACATGAATCAATCAATGCAGAAATATACAAGCCCTTTGAGATGTCTAGGCAATTCCAAACTTAGATGAAATTATCAGAAATATCATTATGAATGCAGGTAACCAACTTCCAACTAAATCCATTGTCATTATAGAAATCTTTCACTGAACCAACTTCAACCTCCAGTTTGACTGTAGAATAGATTGCATTTTGAAGTTCATAAAAACAACATGGAAAAATAAACATTGAAGTCATATAACACAAAGTTCTGATTCATAAAATCTGTGTCTACTCACTCCAATTTGTTTAAAAAACAGTGACCAAGAAGCTTAACTTGGATGCCAGAACCAGTTATCCTCTGTTTTTTTACAGCTAATACAAAGCAAACATAAAAGCCTAAGAGTGGTCTGAACTCAAGCCAGTTTGGTAAGAATTCAGGTTTGTGCTCTTCTGATCTGGATTAATTATGTACAGTTGCAGATTTAATGGTCAGAGGATGATGGCCTCCAGTTTTCTGATTACATCCATATTTCATACTTTAAATACTATGATCCCATGGAAATATATGCTCAGAGTGTATCTCAGCTTCATCATAAAGCAAGACTCAAGAGCTCACCAGCTTCTGCTTCCTCGGCTGCTGTGTACACCAGAACTAAATAGAGATTCCCAGTATTACACTTACAAATAGAGTGTACACCTACTCTCCCTTACTCATCACTTCTTTGTTAGTACGTACTAATCTTTCTTTCTTCCACACTACTGTGTTAATTCAGATCAGGAGTGTACCTTTGGAGTGAATCTCCAATTTACCCCCCATTCATTACACATTGATTTGCATCATCGTGTGGTCATGGAATGCCTGACTGGGATTTCTTTTGAATGAAACCAGACTGGAAGATGAAAGCATTTGGAAGTAACTGGAAGAAATTCTAGGAGTGCACCAAATGCATCTCAGGCAAAAATGGACACAGTCCTCGAGACAATGTTAAAGCTAGTTTGAAGGCAGGGAAAAAAAACACAACCCCTAACACTCACTCTCCACACCCCACACACCTCCCTAAAAAAAAAAACACCACCAAAAAACCCAACAAAAAACAACCAACCAACGAAACCACAAAACCAAACCAAACCAGAAAAAGCTAAAAATATACATTATAGATGTCAGATCCTCAGTGTCAGCTATACGATTTTATAAATCCAGTTCTATTGGTTCATCCTCCTTTTGTAGACACAGCTATAAGTCTTAGGTCTTTTTCAGAGTCCTTATGGTTTAGTACACAATACCTCTTCCAACAGTATGAGCTATTGTCCATCTTTTTAATGTCCTTATGCATTTAGGTAAAACACATTTTGTCTAAAATACCTTAAAGTAGCAAGTGATTACAGCTTTATGTGATGTGGTTTCCTGGTTTCTTCAATACTTTCCACACAGGGATGATAGGACCCTTATAGATGTAGAAATCTACCTTAGCTAACTTAAAGAGTAGAACCAAGTGTTTTTGGAGACTGTACCCACTTAGAGATTGTGTCAAAAACATTTCAAGTAGCATACATTGATCCTTATCAGCTATTTATCTTTGATGCTTACTGACAGGAATAGGTCTGATTCAAAAATGAAGGATATGATACAAAGCAGTGATCAGCCAGTTCAGTGAAGATGGTCCATGAAAAAAGGTAGAATTCAAAACTGGTGATCTTTGAATGTACTATCAAACTGACACTGCTGCAATGCAGTAGAGAAACAGGGCAATGAGGATCATCACATTATTTAAGTCAACAGAAAGAAAAGAGTCTGATCAGACACAGTTGCCACAGTAGATGTCTAAAGAACGGTAATTAGCAAGGATTAAATGGAGGAGGTCAACCTTAACATCAGTAAATTGTTTGTTGTGACAGATTCACCGTTTGTAATATTAAAGACTTAATTGTAAAGAAATTAGCTCCAGGGCTGCTTAGTGAGCTCTATAAAAATATTTTTAATTGAAATTCAAATTGTCAAAACCATATCCACATCTTTTTATCTACTTCTGCACATTCAACTAATCTGACCTATGGCAATATTCTGGGATATTGGTAATGCTTGTTCACTGTTTCTGCAATGTATATATTAGCTTTTGGTCACATAAGAGTTTACAATTATTATAGAAGCTAAGAATCATGCTGTGATACGGTTTTTGGAAAGCGTAACCTATATGATACTGGACTAAACATCTACACATTGGTTATTTCCAGTTCTATGGTTAGATAATCAGCCTTTTCCCATCTAGTCTTACTGTCCTATATAATATAAACAGGATTCTGACAATGGTATACTTGTGGAACTTCTCTGCCATTTTTAGAGTTTATAAGAACATAAACATGACTAAAATGGGTCATACAAAGGTCCACTCTTCTGACTCTTCTTTACTTATGAGTGACCAAAGATGCATAAAGAAAAGTACAAAATCAGAGAAAATACATATAGTGCCCAAGATAACTTGTGAGGTTTGAGGCTGTGGTTCTGGGATTAGTTTTAACATTATGGAGAAACTGACCCAAAAATGGTGTATTATCATTGTTAATTTTCTAGTCGTCTTCTCTGGTGTCCATAGATAGAATAAATATGTCCACAGGACTGTTCAACCTACCTGTTTCAGACACTTGTACACTTCATAACTTACACTCAGTGAGTCTCTGTTCACTGAATAAAAGTTGAATAAAAATCATAGAATGATAAATGGAAAATTAATATATGGTAAATATATCTTTTTGATGGTATGTAGTACCACTCTACAGTACCTAAAGGTTTGCTCCCCCTTATTCCTAGCAGAACAACCAAGAGTGAGGAAAAAATATTACAAGACCTTCTAAATTGGTACAAACATGTGATTTTTCTCTTCATTAATAATAAAATAAATATATAAATCTATAAATTAATATTAACAGAGTCACCCCTATGATAGGATTTCTCTTTCTTTTTCATTTTGACCGATCATGATTTGGTTGTCCAAAACCCTGTTAATGTTCATTTCTTGTTGTGAGGAGAGAAAAAATTGTGGTTTTGTTGCCTTGTTGACATATAAGAGATTTTTAAGATACATAGTTTGCAATTGTAAGGCAGAACAATATTGGCGTGTGTAACTACTAAGTGTTCTGGTGCTTCAGCACAAAATTCTAAAAAATGCTGAAAAAAACTAAACTATAAATGTTAAATTAGCTCCCTTTCCATTTCCCTTTCCCTTTAATTGATTTACTTATTTGTTTTAAAATATTGTACACATTTCTGTGCATGTTTTTTTGCCGATCACCATCTGATACAGCTCACAGTTCATGAACCTAGACAGTAATCTCACACAGAAACTTATATGTTGTTATATTACTTGAGTATTTAATTCACAGCTGAAAATCAAACAGAAATAAAACCTGTACACCTGTAAGATGTACAAATAATAACTTGGAAGGAACTTGCTTAGAGGGATTCAATTCTGTCAAAAGCAGACAGAGAGCAACTGATGGCTTCATGCAGCACTGTTTGGCTTCAGAAAGCAACAAAAAATGTTTTAATTTCTTTAGCTTTGTCACAGAAATATCTTTTACTAGCTTTTACTATTTTCCCTGTTTTGTCCAGACCTCTCTTTCTGTAATATCAAGAACGTGTTCAATCTTTTTTATAGGAATTATTCATCTACTTTCCCTAAACCAGACCTTTTTTCTTTTAAATAGAAAATAACTTTGTTACTGTATCACTTCTTGAGGTACATTAAATTCTGCTGAATCAGTAAATAGCTGTTTAAAATATTGACTGGAATTTAATAAAATTTTCAAGACACCTGTCATAGTCGCTCCCCCGACTGCATATGGTATACTGTATAACAGACACGCAGCAGGCTGTAATCAGGCTGGTACAGGAGCAGGAAAGTTTCTGGGTCTGCACTACTGGTTCATAGAACAAAAATTAAAATTTTTTTAAAAGGTTTGTTTTATAACATGTAGTTATCATAATCTCAATATACTCATTGTTAGCTTTCACATCTGCAGTGAAAGTGAGAGCACACAAGGAGATTCTGAGCATATTTAAGAAAATGTTCCTTTTATTTCTCTCTAAAATTCCTCTAGATAAAAATATGCATGTAAGAGTTAAAATAGTCAACGAAGAGAAATCAAAAGAAAAGCAAAGCTGGAGGCTGACCGGATGTTTAGGAAATCATTGTTACTGCAGATACAGAAGTAGCAACTTCTTGGGCAACGGAGAGGTGTGTAATATGGGGAGAGATTCATGTACAATCAACCAGTGAATGCAAGCCACTAATGAAAAGTACTTCTTCCCATTAATAGCAGCTCAAATCTACTGCTGATGGCCTGAAACTTCATACACCTAAGTGTAAAAAAAAAAACCTAATATTTTTTTTTAAATCTAGCAGATATCTTTAAATCACTACACTATGTCCAAATGATGGAGCAGTTATATTTGGTGATCTGGCCAGCGGAGAGCAGCACACAGTTTTCCTGATGACTCAGCCAGTGGATTAATGCACATGGGCCCTCCAACACACTAGGCAAGAAAAGGAAAGACGAGTTAAAATGGGGGATATGCAGTGGAAAAGGTGTAGGGTAATAGAGACAATGGAAGATGAAACATTAGCAAACCAGGGACTTCTGGGATGCAGAGAGTGTTACCCTTATTATCGTTACTGAGATTTGTTACAGGAACACAGAAACTATCTTCCCTCACCCTTGTATGCTGAACTCCTCGGTTTCACAGGATGCAAACATGAGGATTCTGGTAAAGGGCAAGACTCGGCTCCTGGAAATTATTTTTCGGTAATAATAATCAAAAAAAAAAAACAGACAGATCCATCTCAGTTTTATTATGCCTGCCTGTCAAACCCTATACTAAGTATTAAGTGCAAGAAATGAGCTGCACTTCAAGCGTGTTCAAAGTCTTTGCTAATAAGTTATTGAAAGTATTTGTGTACACCTAACGTAGCAGTTCCTTTTATTTTTATGCAACTCCATTTCATTCTTGAAATACCTTTTCCTGTTCAAATATAAAACCAATTAGCTATCCTAGACTGTGAAATTCTCTTTATAATTCAAACTTCAAACTTAATCTGAGTTTCAGGCATGAGGTGAACCAGTATTTCTAATTTATATCCCTATGTTTGTACCTAATCAATGGATTGTGTCTCTGAGGACTTGTAAGAGAGGGACTCCTCTTGCTAAATTTAACTGCCTAATTAATCCAACTCCATGTTGCTCTGCTTTAATCAGTTTTCATCAGATATAATCCTTATATGGTTTTATGAAAATACCATATAAAATTAAAGGGGAAGGGACACACAAATGGAAATGGAAAATATTACAAGAAATAAGATAGAAATAAAGACTAAGCAATGAACAGGGGAGGGGTGCAACAGGATAAAAAATCATCACAGATTATGTTCCCAGAAGCATTTCCCCAATGAATAAAGTAAAAATGATGAGGAAATATCTGCTTGTCCCCATTCACCCACATATATTTGGGCAGGGATGAAAAAAGATGTTTTCTGCTTCTTCGCCACTTTTGCAGGTACACCTTTCAAAGCATAACTAAGCCTTTAAAAGACAGCACAAGAGCAACCTTTCAATATTGATGCTGAAGAATATTTATAGCTGACCTGGAAAAAGAAAGCTCTGGGGAGAAAAAATCACTGCTTTCTGTAGTGTCTTCCACCTTGAGGAGATGACAAGTAAAATTTGCTAAGCAATAGCTAAGCTTCATTTTTTGGTTTTGAAACTTTGGTCTGATGCTATTTCAAGAAAAGTTCAAGTTATCCCTGGCAAATCTTAAAGGAACAGGTTGCTATGACACCAAAGGTTCTTTCTGAAATTCATTGGGAGGAGAAAACCTACTATACGATGGCAAGCTTCACTGGAAAAAAATGGACTGAGATGCATTTCAGGAGCAGAGGAACTATAATAATAATAATAACAGATGAACGTGAAAATTTTCATAGAAGGATACAGATTCAGTCACAAAAAGTCTGTCCATTGGTAAACTCATATTGAGAAATTTTATGTGGGGAACAGTTTTTGGCAAATTTCAGCCAGGACCGGGACCTGGTTCGCTAGTTTAGAAATTCTTTAAGCAAAAAAGATTTTAAGCAGTCTTCGAAGACATGGACTTCCACTCTCCCTGGAAGTCTTTCTGAATAGTTTCTTTGGGAGAGCTTCCTTCTGAATGAGCCCTGCTGCTTCAGCTCTCTCTGGAATAAAGTTTCCCCTTTGCAATCAAGATATTTTGAGACAGTCAGAATTCAAGGAATCCAGGATCCAGGGTTCATTAAATGGTCAAGAGAATTCAATACCCTGTCACAGAACTTCCAGCAATGCCACAGAACTAGATGAAATGTAATCCTAAATCCAGACATTGTGGTTTTGGATGAGGTTTTTGAAAATTCATTTTGTCATTAAATAGTATCTAACAGTGATATCTGTCTCCAATTGGTTTCTTATGCAGAGGACAATATGCTTCAAAAACTGACAAAGCAAATTAGCAATAGAACTGGGAATACCACCTGAATATTTGTGCACAAGAAAAAAAGTTGGGGAAATATATTATGGGAATAATAGGCAATTACATGATTGAAAGATTAAATTTGGAAAGGATTTTTTCCCAACATTTGCTAAATACATTAGTCAGGAGTCTCCAAATTTCAGTGTACTTGGAGATTGCTTGTTGATGTCAAAATATGAAGTAATTTTATGTTATATTATTTTATTTTATGGATGAATGGACACATATGAAATCTAAGAATTACTCCTAAGCAAAAGTACTGATTGTGACTTCCATTAGCTCTTACCTCCCCTAACAAAGGTATTAGAACTGTTAGATTTTTTTTTTTTTTTTAATTGCAGCCAGCAAAGTGGTCAAAAGTTAAAATTAAACTCGTAATGTACTGGGGCAAGTCTCCAAGACCTTATTCTCTTAGTAAATCTTGAACTATCAGAGCACAATAGAACAATAGAAAATTTTAAAAAGCTACCCTTGAAATACTGAATTTCTGTTCAATGTGAAATGACCATTCCAGACAAAGAACCTGATCTGTTCATGAAATAAAGTTTTTTTAATATATCCTTTTGTAGGCAAATGGGGTTTGTCTTTTTCTTAAAAACACTGAAGTCTTGAGTCTTTCCATTTATTTCTGTTTTTCCAGAATCTCTTGAATTTGCATTAGATTACCCCATGTTTTCTCTAGATTCCCTATACAGCCATATCGAATTGCTGATATGGGTCTTGTTCTGGAGTTATCTCACACTTTTGCCTAACATTGGAGCCAAGTGTGAATCTACTCCTACTCTAATCATTTAAATTAGAAATTAGGCGGGTATACATCAAAAGTCTTCCTTATTTTTCTTATGTTATTACACCCTTGTCATCTAGCAGATAGTCTTAAGTGTTGAGTGTTGCAGTTTGTGTTCGTAGGAATATTTGGTGATGATAGCTTAGGTATGTCTTTGATGCAATTTTTTGTGTTCACAAACACTGCCCGAAGTTGTGTTTTCCAGGACATTTTGGTGAGAATAAAGCAAGAGTAGATAGTTCCTTCACTCACAGATCCAAGTTTTATTCAGCAAGTCTCCATCAAAATGGGGGGGGAGGTGTTGGCCTCTTTCAAGTCCCTCTATAAGTGTTTCCCTAGTAATCATCACTGTCATATTTTAGAAGAGAGTTTGATTCCCTAATCAAAGATCTCTTATTGTAGACCAGGGTTTTTGTTCAACTTCTGACTTTGATCTGGATTACAGGTAGCCACCATTGGGTATGAAGTCTCTCAGGCTTTTGTTTAACCTATGAATGATGTTCACCTGTGGAAACTTCAATATTACTGAAATCTGAACAATTTAACATCTAAGTATAGGCACCTCTTTCAGAACAAGGAAGGTTACAGAGGTTCTTCATATACCTTCCATTAATCTTCATTTTCTCCCTTTTTTGTATTAACTCCCTCAAGGAAAATTGCTTGAGGAAAGACTGTTTTTAAAAGCATTTAATACAACCTCTTATATTTTGGATTAGAAGGTGAGCACATTTAACAAACTCTTCCATAAGGTTTGGTACTTAACTTAGGGTTCCCTTCTTTTTTTTCTTTATTCTTACAAACTTGTATTCAGATTGAGACCAGACGACCCAGACATTCTCTCTATTTATGTCTATTTATCTCTCTATTTATTTCTATTTATCTTTCTATTTATTTCTTTATTGAACAAAGAAATCCCATGGAGAGAGGAATGGCTCCACACAATGTTACTGGGAGAAGAGATAACTGGCTCTCAAAATGTATTTTATGAAACCCATCCTTTATGCAACACACTACTGAAAAATGTTATGCATATTTTACAAAAGAAAACAAAATCCTTGGGTTCCATAAATTGCAATGTTTGTGTCTGTTTGTTAGAACTTAAAAGTTTATCTGTGCTGTAACTGTAAGCTGTACAATATCATTTCTGAATGACTGTTTTTGTTCACAGCCATGACAGAAACAGTCCAGGTTTACGTAAGTACTGTCTAAAACAGTCCAGATAGGATGCTTTCAGAATCATTGGCTGAATTTGAGAAGACTAAATAGCTGCCAACCTGGATTTTTCTTGAAGTAAGGGCTGTAGTAATGTCTGACTGTGATAGTTAATGGTATTTTGTGATTGGAAGTAAACAGAGTGTAATACATTTGCCATTGTCTGAATTGTGACTCCACAAAAAATGTCATATGCTAAAGAGTTACAGCATCTTCTACACAACTGGACCAGTAACTGCTCATGTGCACTTTTGTCCTTCACTGAATTTTGGAATATGGTGTGTATGTCTTAATGCTTAATTATGCTTTAAGTCACCTCAGTAAGAGTTTAATCTAAGCTGTCCTTCTTTACTGACAAAAGATCTCAGAAGATCTGTAAAAACAATGCTCTAAAATAATGGCCTATTCCATTATAATAGTTGCATATTTGTAAGTCATACTTCTGCCTAAAATATAAGGCTTGTGCATTGGAAACAATTTGTGGTGTGCTGCAGAATCAAGGAGACAAAGGTCCTCACAATACATAAGTTATACTGAATCTCTCACAAGACATATCTTTCTAGCTAAAGTCTATCCCATGATTTCTAAAAGTGAAAGCTTCAGCAAAAATGGTTCCATGAAGAATTACATATGAAAAGAAACACTACTCTTGAAACTTGAATACTCTTCCTGACCCTCTTTTGGGTTATAAGTTCTTCATTGTATATGGAGCCTTAGTTTTCGAGGGACTCTCCACTTGAACTTAAAGCGAACTTGGGGCCAAATTCTTCGAAGGCGGCATGGTCCTCCAGGTAATGACATTGATTAGCAGGGATGTGTTCTTAATTTGTAAGTGCATTGCAGGCCTTGAAGACCTCTTGATCCCAAATGCTACTTTGAGATGCTGGCATTAAATCAATGACTAACAATCAAACTGGTCAATATAACTGGAAACGCATTGAATAGAAAGACAGATTAACATACAGAATTAGTGTGTTTTTTTCTCAATCTTATGCACTTTAATAGGAAATTGTTTTGCGTTATACTTAGACAAAACAAAACATGCTCTAGAAAGCAGTTATATGTGTCAGCATATCAATAATAAAGCAAATCCTGTAACTTCAAGTCATTTGCATGAATCAAGTTTTTAAAAAATTATTAGATTGAATATATCTGACATAAGTTTATAATTGGAGATTCATATAATTTTAGCATGGAAATTTCTAGTTGCTAGAGAGATCTTAGAAATAACTAAATTCTCAATATAAATATGTTATATGAAGTCTTTTCTGCAAATACAGTTTTAAAATTTAATATTAAAAATTACCTTAGTCATATGAAATTTAAAAATACAAAAAATATTTAGGAATCATTTTTCTTGCTAAAATAATGCCTACCAAATCTGGTCTGTCATTTTATAAAGGAAGGTCAACTGATGCATTTAATGGGGTGAAAAGGAGAAGACTTCAGTAGTTTTATGCACAAATGAAGCAGAACTTCTTTGTTCTGTGCACCATCATCATTTTGAGCGACTGTGCAGGCATCAGAGTTGACTTACAGCCACAGCATCCTGTGTAGCAAAGATGTTCAAAGGTATAGCCCAAGAAAGCATGAAAACGGTTCTGCCTGAGGGAAATTAAATTCATCCTGGAATATGAGGAACAGGCCTACCATAAAACACCTTCATGAACCATCATGCCACGTGTATCATTATTTGAACATTGTCACGAGACTTACATATGTTACTTGTCTCATCTGTCCCTCTTCTTCCCAATGCAGGGCCCACCCATCACACACAACAGGGTAATCGCCTTTCTCCCATTTTGTTGACTTATTCCCATGTATAGCTGCTCGGTATTTATTTTCCAAGATGGCATGTGAAAACACTGGAAGAGATTGTTTATTGTTCAACCTTTCCTTCCCTATTATTGAAGTCTTCTGATTAGTAAAGAAAGAACACTTTGCCATAAGAAGGCTGCCACCAATTCCCAAAATGAAAAATTATTGTTATTGGTGATCCAATGTTATTGTTGGACTATGATGCCACCCTTACACAGACCAAAGCAGACTACAGATTCCCAGAAGTGATTCTTCAACACAGAAAGGAAGTCTGACTAAACATGCACCTTCCCCCACTTAAGGATAACCCCACTTGGTATTTCACGGTTTTTGGTTTGGCAATTTGACCAGCCAATTAAATCAATCCTTTCAAGCTGCATGGCTTAATCGTGCTGCCTCTGGGTTGCCAGTTACAACTTTCTTCTCCCTTTCTATTTTCTTGTTTCTTCCACATTGTGCCTTGTTTTGAAAGATCTTTTTAAGTACTTCAGGGCAGAAACTGATGCTGCTGTGAGACACAGGTTCTACTTAGCTGACCTACTTAATACAATCATTGTTAGCAAGTCAGTGTAGTTCCCCTGAAAGCTCCAGCATTCAACAATGCTGAAAACTATCAAAGAAGATTTATTTCTTTTTTTATAATAGATCCACATGTTTCTAGCATGCTTGGAATGTTACAGATAGTATGTGTGTCATGTTTAATGTACTTTAAAGGGCATTTTTTTTCTGTGCAACCCTGAGGGTGCAATTAAATAAAGCCAATACACACAAGACTAGTGTATGAAGGTAAGGCATAAGCACTTTGTACCCCAGGGCTGAACTACATATGGATACTACTTTTCAAAATCCTTAGATTTTGTCGTACATATAATTGGTTTTGACAGAGAGTAAATGCTTAGGCCTGCCCTTTTTTTGACCTGAGCATCTCTTACAGGACTCAATATTCTTGCTGTACATAAATAAAGATAACTGATGATGCACAGGAGGAAAGAGGAGTACTAGAGACTGTTCTGTACACAACTCAAGAACAAAAATGTCTCTTGCAAAATTAAGGCCAAATTACCTGTCTCAAAGTTATGAGCACTTCTCCTTGAACAGAGTCATTGTTTGATCTTTTCTTCTGCTTCCATTTGAGCTTGGGAGATTCTGCAGGTCATCAACTCAATAAGTATCTTATAATTGTCAGTCATTTTATTTATCCTCAATGTTTCAAAGATCATTTGGTCCTAAAAGAGGGGAAAAAAAATTGTCAGTGTTCTTCTTGCTTTCCCACTGATGTCCCCGACAAGAAATCAAATGTATATTTCCTAAAACTTGCAGAGAAACAGAATATTTATTATCATTGACGTAATAATGATGATGGCTGTCAAAAATGGATAGGGTTGGGACACACAATTTGTTTGGAGCTTTTCTTAACTATTATGTAGTCTGGTAGTATCATCACCCAAAAAGTTACATCTTCCTCATATTTTTCAGCTAGTGGGACTATACCACCAGACTAAAAAATCTTACCATATTGGCATTTAAGTTAAGAACCAAGGTGTGGATTGGTGTCGAACAACTCAAGCTGTAGGGGTACCTAGAAGTAACACTGTCCCTGGGTATAGCAAGTACATGAAATTTTATTTATCCCTTCAGAGGGCAAAGTGAGAAAAACAGTAAAAGCCTGCAGGAACTGAGTGATGCTTCCCAGTGTTCTTGCCCAGAAGGAGGCCAGTTTTGAAGGGCATTTGCCTTAGCAGCTAGGCTTCAAGATCTCCAGAACCTGTGTCAGTTTTTCTTTTTCCTGGGTTGAAGGCAGTGGAATAACTATATTGGGCAAAGCTTTAGTAAAAAATAGAATTACGTGTATAATGCCAATACAATCTAAGTGCTAATTTGAAAGTCACAAAATGGTTCCAGCTCAACAGGCTGCTTCACATTTAAAACTGAAAGTCCACGAGTACTCCAATTAAGCCCCAAATAAATATTTCTCCAGTTGACCTGGTTCGCTTTAATGGAGGAAAGAAAGGCTGCCAGGTCTGATGTTAGTCTGCTCTGTTTTGTATGCCTTTGGTGCAGAAAATAGTCAGCTCTGGCTGAGGCAAATTCATGAGTTAACTTTTGACATTTCACTAAAACATGAAGGGTTCACCCAAGTTTTTCTGAAGTTTTCTAAAAAGTCAGTATTGGTTTTCAAAACATGGTGCACACCATATGTATTCACTAGTCTTCACCCAAAATTTTACTGAAGAAAAGGAACTGCCTGTAATGTGTTCAGCAAATGAGCAAGCTACACCTTTGACATGTTCCTCCAAGGTAAGACTAAGACCTTGTTTTGGGTCTTGTGACTTGTTTGTGAGGCTGTGCTTGGTAGCTACCAGATGATTAGACAAGTTATTGAGACCATATGGGAAAGAACAGAATGAATATGTGGAAGATGACTATGGTATCATTAAGCAAATATGTAACTTAGCATTATAATCTTTGATGCAGCAAAGCCAGTCCCAGCCCCCCCTTCTTCTGAGTTCATCTGCTCTCCATTTGTTGTATAGTTCTGTGTTTCACACCACGTTCATTGGTTTTGAATTTTCTGGCAAAGAAATATATCTGCTGTATCTATTCACCACATTCACCTATTTTTCTTCATGAGAAATTCATCTGTTTGCAGAGTAAAATCGAAGGTGATTTCTTTTTCTTGCTTGCTTCTTTTTCTGTTCAATAGTTCATTAATTTTCAGACAAGATCAAAAGCTTCCTCAGCCTTCTGAAATAAATTGATGGGCACTGTCGAAACAACCATGAAATTACACATTTTTTCACAAGTATAAAAAGAGCTCATCGTGCTTAAATAGAAGAAATCCAGATCTGCCACTTACTCTAAGGCAAGCATTTTTCAATTGCCTGTTTTTAAAAGCTGAAGAACACAAAATGCTGCTCTACATATGTAATATCATAAACAACAAAACTGGCAGCAGAGTGTCTAAGACTTCCAACACAAAACAAATATATTCAGCTCAGATATGACTTTAGGAATTATTGAAGAACTGTATGACTAGACTTGTAAAGGAATGAGAAATTAAGGTTATTACATGCATCTTGTGTATTTCCTGTAAGAAGGTGAACTTCTTTGACTCTCCAGTTGATTGCCATAACTGTATGGCACACGTCACCTGAAATTACTTTTGCTTTTAGGGAAATTTGTGCCTTTTTAGGTTGTCACGAGAGAAAGTGAAGAGGTGACACAACTACAGTTTAGCTGGGTGTGTTTCACCTCACTTAATTTTAGCTGTTGCTAATGTATGTGTTTATAACTCTGCTACTAACAGGAGGCTCAACTTCTAACCAACAGAAAGAAAAGAGAGCTTGTAAGGTGCTGTTAATTTGTGTTGCCAGTCTGTGCCCTTCAGCCACCTGCCGTGCCAGTACACAGCTCTCTGAGTTGGTAGGACCAGCCACCATGCAGAGAGCCCCACCAAAATCAGTAAGAGTAGAGTAAGAGCAACCAGCAAACCTTTCAGCTAGTCTTTGAGAGGAGCCAGTCAAATATGAATTCTCATCAACTGTTTCACAGCCACAGGTAATCATGTGATTGCTAATATTCAGCTACCTGCTAACACTTCAGACAAAACCCTCCAGAGTTGCTCTTAAGTAGTGTGTGTATGGCAGGGCAAAATAGTGTCTTTTATTACACTGATTTATATCAGCAGATAAACAGATTGGCTTTCAGACAAGCAAGGCCTGTCTTCAGGCTTCATGCAAAAGAAGTAAATTCCAAGAAAAATGTAAGTGAAAAACAATTGCTCTGTTTAACTTAATTATGTCAAATTTGTATTAATATTTTAGCATTTGAGTAAGCATTTGACAGCTCATGACATGGTAGGTGAGTGCTGAGCTGGCAGAGAAACAGGTATTGCCTTTAAACACATTAGCAGGAGAGCTGAGAAAATTCACAGTCAAAACAGCCTTGGGGGTCCCAAAACATGTGTGTATGATGTAAAGTGGCCTTTGGCTACTGCACTAGAGCTTGCTTTACATGTCACACCCAGGTAGACTCAAGTGCAACACTCAGCTCACAGTAGGGATTACAAGTTTTAAACTCCGACTGAGGGGGTGTTTGACTCTGAACTCAGGTTTTGAACAGTGTCACTAGTAAGTGCCTAAGGCTTTAACCTGTGCTTCTGATCAACACCAACTCACCAAAAACTAGGCCTGTCCTTCAGCAAAGTCTCACTGTATGTACATACACAGACAGTAAAAAAGACAGGATTTACACTTTTAAATACAGCCATGTATTTAAAGAAATTAGATCAATCAGAAGTGTGATCCATTTTATCCAGGACAGTTTGATATTTCAATTAGACATGGATAATTTACTTCCCCAAATAATTAAATACTTTCATGTATCTAACTCTAGAGTATTCAAGGCATACAGTTCCATCAGTGAAATGCAGTAGTTATTTATTCTGTACTGGCATAACATAAATAGATAATGATGAGTGACCTACTTAAATATATGGGTGAAAACTAATAAAGAAATAATATGCAGCTCCAAAAAGAAAAAGTACATGCAAAACCATGCTCCTGCTCTGATAACTCACTACTAATTTAAAGTATAATATACTAATAGCCCTTCATGATCTGGAGGTACTATGGATAAGGAGGTGTGGCTGCCTCACATCTCCGTCATTTCTCCATCCATCTGACCTTTTGATCCTGTTGCAAGAGGCCTTCATAGGTTATCTATTAATGTCTTAATTCTCAATGTATTCTTACAGTTTGTCCTCCTTATGTCCCTCTCACAGTCTGGAAGGATTGCTGCTGAAAATCAAGAATGTTTTCCTGTTGCCACAGTTCAGACCTTTACAAATCCTTGGTTGTTGATTAACTGAGTGATCATATCGTGTGTTTACCCCTGCCTCCATGAAAGTTGACCTGCTGTGTAGGGGCAACTGGTCTAGATGCTTTTGTCTCCTGCAGCATTACAACAGCTGTGTAAAAATGCATAACTGATCTACAGACCACCACTGTTACTGAAGTGTATGAGGCCCTATGCTTGTGAAAATCAGAGGGGTTACTGCTATAGCAAGGTTGAACAGCCAAGGCTCTGCTCCTGTTGCTGGTAGTGCTTGGTCCACACATTACAGGTTGTTATTTAGAGCTACTCATAGATGTTACCACTATAAATCAGCTAAGAATCATAGAACAGGGCAATCTATGAGTATATGGGCCACAGAGGCAACATGTGTCCTCACAAAAGGACAAGATTGAGTAACGAGTACCTTTAAAAGCCAAAATCCTGCTATTGCCATTTCACGTGCTTTACAAAAGCTATACATACTCTGCACAACATACCAGTATAGCTGTGTTCATCAAGGATGAAGATCTGATGAGTTTTTGTGCTACTTAGTCATTGTTTCAAAAGTGTATCATCTAAAGATAAGTTTTCTGCAGAGCTTCATTATAAGAATTCAGGGTTTATGTCCCATACAAGTGCTTGCATACACATTAGTATTTCAATGGACCAATTTCTATTGGAGAAAATTCATCTTTCTCTGTTGACGACAATAGTAGCTGACTCTGAAAATATATATATTTGCCTAGTAGTGCTTTGCTTATTTACAAAAATGGATTACACAAAGTTAACAAATTAGAAATTTAACCTTTGAAAATTACAAATACCAGGGAGATGAGAGGTACAATGGATTACAGTCTCCACGCTTCAGCAAGCATGTTACTATGCACATTTTCAAGTATTCAAAGGAGTCCAGATAATTTTTAGAACTTAATCATTCCAGAATGTAATCATAAATACACAACTCTACAGCAGAAAGCATTAAAAAGACAAACCACCTTCTGGATAAGTGTTATGAGATAGTGGATAAAAGCCACAATATTCCTAATTGATACTGGAATGGAAAAGCTTTTAAGAAATGTAATTACCCCAGAACTGATCACATCTTTCTTGTCATGATGGAATTTCTAAAACATGCTTTCCAAGGCTATTTGTCTTTATAGAAAGGCATTCAACGTCATTTGAAATGGATTGCACAGAAAACTAATAGCTTAGTTTTAATACGTGAAATCAAAGAAAATTACTTCTACATCAATATGTTCAACACTAATGAAAAAAACATATTTGCCATAACTGAAGTTATTGGTAAGCTCAAAATTAAATATCTTACTTGCATATCTACAGTAACTGTCACTGAGAAATAAAACATACCTATGCTTTTATGATTAAATTGTTTTCAAAGCATTCAGCTGAAGAACAGGAATGCTGAGCTTAGAAATGATCAAGAGTATCTGGCCCAGAAATTCTTTGATACAGTACTTAGAGACTCAGTGCAAATACATATTATCAGGTGGCTGCTTCTCCTTAAAAAACAACAACAACAACAAAAAATCCCACACACCAAAAAAACCCAACAACAAAACAACAAACAAACAAAATTAAATTATACAGTGCAAAAGGTTCAAGTCTTACGTGAGAGTTGTGACCCCAACATGTACCATATTGAGACTGGGGTTGTATTAATTCCAAATATTTTGCCAATTCCAATTTTGTCAGTTATCTGTTTAGAACTGGTAGTAAGTTGCATTCATTCAACAATAAAACTGATTATCTGTGATACATTTTAAAAATTATGCACTAAAGTAAAACACCTATAACAATTCAGAGGTTTTTCAAACTTTCTGAACGTTTTCAAGAAAGAGTCATCTTTCATGTGCCTTTTTTACCAGCAACCATGGCAATGAACCTGCCTAGGGCTGTTCAGTGAGGTGACTGTAGAGTTGCTTCAAAACCTTGCATTCCCATAGACAGCATCTATTAACTATTATTAACTATTAACAGAGTAAGTACAGTTTTATGGCTTGTCTGAATTGAAGATCAAGGTTTGCAGACAATGTCCAAGCATGTCACTAGCCAGTCCCCAGTAGCCAGTAGGATGTCAGTAGCCAGTCAATAGCCTCTCCATCCCCAGTAAGCGTGGGATTCATGAAAGCCATTACCACTTACTGCTGCTTCTTTCAAATGGCTTCATCTTTAAGGTGAGGTTTCAACTGTCATAGGGAAGAGAACACTGCAAAAGTCCCTGAAGAGGGATTACTGTTCCTGGATGACCCATTACAAAGGAGCTGGGTATCCTGGAGGAAGCAGTGTCAGGGAGTCAAGGCTTATAGGGTATATATAAGGCTGTGGTGGGTTGAACCTGGTTGGAAGCCAGGTGCTGCCAAGCTGTCACTCCCCTCCTCAGTTGGGCAGGGGAGAAAAAATATAAAAAATGCTTGCAGGTCAAAGATAAGGGCAGGAAGACATCATTCACCGATTACTGTCACAGGCAAAACAGACTTGACTTGAAGAAAATAAATTTTAACTCATTGCCAGTCAAATCAGAGTAATAGAAACTAAAATCGAATCTTAAAACACCTTTCCTTCACCACCCCCCCCACCTCCCCTTCTTCCCAGGCTCAGCTCTGCTCCTCATTTCTCTACGAAAGGCTGCGAGAACTGGGCTTGTTCAGCCTGGAGAAGAGGAGGCTCCGAGGAGACCTCATTGCAGCTTTCCAGTATCTGAAGGGGGCCTACAAGGGTACTGGGAGAGGACTTTTTACAAGAGCCTGTAGTGATAGGACAAGGGGTAATGGGTATAAATTGAAAGTGGGGAGGTTTAGATTAGATATCAGGAAGAAATTCTTCACAGAGAGGGTGGTGAGGTACTGGAACAGGTTGCCCAGAGATGTTGTGGATGCC